>NC_056726.1:1437899690-1437942190 GCF_019279795.1 Protopterus annectens
CTGATGAATCTCCTGGCCTTAATGGTTCTGTTAATATGAAATGATTTTTACAGATGGCTAGAAATAGGTAGTGCATCAATTTGATTCATCAACATCATTAACATTACTTTGACCCATGTTATAGTGCATTTATAACAATTTAGGTATATAAAATAGACATGCATATTTTTTATAAGTTATAGTATTTTATTTTATTTATGTATATTCCTAATGTAATTGTTATTACATTGGATTTTTTGTACATGTATACATTTATACGTATTTAGTATTTATACATGATGGCTTCTGTAAGGAAGTCATGTGACTTAATTGGGAACTATTTATAAATGGTTTTGAATGAAAGAGATTTTCCCCGGGATTCATGAAGCTTGCGCCAGGAGCAGGCGTAGCGTAGGCGGAATAATGCCAAATATGGCCGTTGAGCGATTCAGGAATGATCCAATACCACGTGCACTACCGGCGTACGCCAGAACTGCACAGCCCTCGGCACAGGTATGCTAATCACCCCATGCACAGTGTCGCACCATGCAAATGAAGGCAGATAGTGATTCATGAAGTGGTGCAGGTGTAGCATAAGCCCACGGAAAGGTAAACCAAAAAACACGGTTTACATTTTCCCAAACAGAACATCGGAGCTATGGAAGCAGACCAGACTCATGTATTACAAAGTTAACATATGTCAATGGCGAAATACACAGCCAATAGCATAAGAAAAGATGCACAACACCTAAAAAACATTTAATGTCATGTCCACAGTAATGCAAAGTACAACCGCAGGGCATGTGTGCGCAAACTGGAACATAAAGAAATTATATAAAAATGTCATAAAATCGCAATGTAATACAAATCAGGTTTGCACCATAATACACAATGGTAGGTATGGAACACCACAGCCAAGGCGCAAGGGTTGCTAAGGGCCTGCGACAGTGTTCAGCGCGGTAACTATGAATTAGTAGTCAATGTCATGCAAATGAGGCAGATAATACTGAATCGCAAATGTCCCGCCGGATGAAGGTTGTACCATACGGCGCAGCACTATAACACCAAGGAGTGGCTGAGAGGAGATACATGACAGCAGCAGAGGGGTGTGCCACCATAGCAGTAAGCACATTGGAGCAATGCAAATCTGGCCTGGCCATTGCTAAGCAAAGCTGCAGGACAGGGGTGGGGAGGAAGGTATAGAATCGTTTAGCTGAGAGCACACATGGTGCCCAAAAGCGCAAGTGTATGGGGATGAAAACATGCCCGAAACCCAGTAAGCGGATGCATGTGCTGCGAACAATAACACAACCAGGAAGGTCAGGGGAAGAAAAGAAGGAAATGCCAAAGTAGGGTAATTGGAGTACTAATCAACACCAATCAACTCACGGCAGCCAATCGACGGCAGCTGACAAGTCTGCTCGCAGAAACCTGCAAAACAGGATAGGGGAGGCAATGGAATGCAAAGAAAGGAGGGGAGGCATTGGAGTGCAAAGATAGGAGATCTGTCATAGCAGAGCAAAGCAAACCGACAGTAGACCGGCAATAGCACACATTACGCAAGATACGCAAGATACGCCAGGTCTAGGAAAGCACAAATGAAAGCAGGCTGCTGGATGCATGCCAGAAAATGGTAGGTGGAACGTACAGAAATGTAAAAGGAAGGTCAAGAGGTAATCCACGTCAGCCATATGTAATTCAACACCAAAGGCACCACAATAGTAGTTCCGGTAGTAAAACACATAAGATACCCTGTAGCTACGATCGTACATACACACCCTATGACATCATCGGTGTTCACAGCACAATAGTATAAAGTGTGATAGCATCCTACACACACGTGTGTATTCCCAAACACTGCACCATAGGTGTAAACACATGGGGGACTTTTAAAATGTACATGTTGGGAGCTGCCTTAGCTGTGATTCATCAGCATGTGTTAGAGATTGACGGTGTTGTGGAGGATGATGCTGACAACCACCGCAGGCCCCAGAAGAGGAGAAGAGTGTTCAGACCTAAGGTAACCTACCAGGGGCTATATGATCTGGAGATAGTAGAGCATTACAGGGTGGACAGGGACATCCTACAGCAAATAGTGGAGCTGTGCCGGCCACGCCTGAGAACCAGAAACAACAGAGGGGAACCCATCCCAGTGGACACAAAGGTATGCGTAAGCTTGCGAATACTAGCCACAGGTATCTTTCAAAGGCCAACTGGAGATATAAAGGGGGATCTCACAGGCATCAGCATCCAGGGTACTACACCAGTTCCTGAATGCCATGTTACCACATGCCAATGAGCATATATACTTCCCCCGAACACAGGAGGAGTTGACCAGCAATATGCGTCACTTCCGCTGTGTGGCACACTACCCAGAGGTACTGGGTGCGATAGACTGCACGCACATACAAATCAAGTCACCATCCCGTGAGCATGGTAGGCACTACATAAACCACAAGGGATTCCACTCCATCAACTGCCAGGTCATGTGCAATGCCCAGGGCATTGTCATGGATGTGTGTGCTGGCAGCCCTGGAAGCTACCATGACTCCCATATCTGGCATGCCTCACAGCTGTATCAGGTATTTGTCAGGGGGGACATCCCACATGGCCACTTTGTGGGGGATGCTGGCTATGCACTGGAGCAGTGGATGATGACTCCCATCAGAAATGCACACACACCCATAGAGGAACACCATAATGAGGCACACACACAAACCAGAATCATCATAGAGTGTGTGTTCCGGATTCTGAAATCACGGTTCTGGTGCTTGGACACATCTGGTGGAGCCTTCCAGTACTCTCCAGGCATGTGTGCTCACATCATCATAGTATGTGCCATGCTACATAATATGATCCTGCGGAAACAGCTGCAGCAGGGACAAAATGGTGAAGGCCCTCATAGCCCACCGCAATTGCCAAGGCCATCGCAGGCACAGAGGGATTCAGACCATGAACACACTGTACCAGCCCCAGTAGGCAGACAGAGGCATGCCCAATATGTCTATGCCTTGGCAAAGAGTGAACATATAGTACATACTCTGACAGTGTAGGCCCCTATGGACTGACACACCACTCCACCTGCACACACAGTAAAATGGATGGCACACAAACATGACCACCTGTAATTTGTAATGTATAGGTGGCCCACTGTGTGAATCCTACATAGGCAGCCCTCAAACATTGTACACACAACAACTATTGGAACACGTAATGTGAACACCTGAACAGTACATGCGCCTATCAGCATATGGTGGTGCTGTGTGTGCAGGTTCCCAGGTATATCGGTAGGTACACGGCCGATTATCAGAGGCCATACACCAAATGGGGCAAACAGTGTCCGCTATCGCCACAACATCGAGTAACCAACTGTCGCTTAGTGGAGCAGAGGTAATTGTGGGAGCACATGTGTGTAAGCACTGTTCTGCACACACTCAGCACGGAGTCCCTGCTGCATTAATGAGGGGCTCCACATAATATAATCATGGATGTTGTGTCAAGGCATGGGGTGTACCCATGACAGGTATTCGTCACCCCAGCATGCTCCACCTACGGTCGTTTGAAGGTGTAGCACAGTATCATGTGTGGCTCACTGTGATATACATACCCAATGCCGGAGCACATCCAGTAAACATCACATGGACATACCATTAACTGGATTCAGCAATATGTAAACTAATTGAGTTACCCATGCGAGTGCAGTATGGAGTAACAGCCGTAGTATACTCCACATACAAAATGACATAACACGTGTACAAATCCCAGATGGCCATGTGTTAAATGCAGTGACCATCATGCATGTTCCCGGTCCCACATCCTGCAAGGGATGTAACATAATCACGAAGGCACGAGTAATGCATGTCGGATGCAGTTCATCAGATCATATGTGTAGCACACGTTAGCGGGAATATGCATTGCCCACTGCTGGTAAGCGACATTTAAATATGACTATATGGATATGTGCGAAACAGGGATAAGCTTCTCCGAATATCGCTCAGATCACGGTCAATGATGTCCAGAACAGGTGAAACCAGCATTAATCACCTCTGTACTAATAGAGCCTGCTCTGAAGGGTAAAACGACCACTGCCAGGAGTAGAACACGCAATCATGTATAGAATCACCTAACACTATTGCTAGCCAAGATGTACCTATAGTAGGGTTGCCACCTCTTCAAATGACCAATGTGGGACATACGTCAGATGTCTGCGGGCCGACACATACACCTGGCCAGTACGAAATTGAGAACTTCACTGTTTTGCCTAGATAAAAGCTCATCCTTTTAATGTTTACTTACTTATTCTGTTTCTAGAACATATAGGTGGTTCAGATACAGAATAACTGTTTTATGCAACTATTAAATAAACTATAGGAAATAAGTATGTTCTAAAATCTCAGGACATTTGCCATGTTTACAGATATTATGCAGGACACATCTGCAAAAAGAGGGACTGTCCCTCGCAGAGTGGGACAGCTGGTAACCCTAACCTACGGCAGGTGTGTAATGTGACAGGTACAGACACAAACGTGCGGAGTCCAGGAAACAGTATACACCAACAAGTACACAATGAAAGGTGTAGCTTGCCTGTCACTTTCCCCGTCAGATATATATATATATATATATATATATATATATATATATATATATATATATATATATATACACATATATACATATATATAATACAGATAGAAAGGGCGATAGAGTGATATATGTTGATATATACGGATTCAGCGATATCTGCAAATATATATAGATAGGTCAATGACATTCATAACACCTCGGAGGTACAAATAAATAGGATACCGCCAACTATGGAATGTGTAACATACCGACATGCGTAACCACGAGGCTGAAAGACCGAAAGAACACAGTACTGGAACAGTACAACCGCGAGTAATAGTATGATGATATGAAGGGACATTTAGTTATCGCTGCCGGTGTTGCGGTCCACGTAGGTACTGTGTTCATCTGTGTTTGTGAGTGCCGTATTCTGTGTATGTGTGCATTGAGGGTGCCATGTGCACCCCCGTGTGACTGTAATGTGTGTGTGTGTGTGTCCGCATCATGTGTCCGTTAGTGCCAACTCAGAGGTAGATCATTACGGTAGGTGTGGGTATAGCTAGCCGTAGGCATACGGTTACCACCTGTCCCACATTAGGAGGGACAGCCCCTTCCTCGGCAGGTGTGTCCTGACATAAATCATTACAAAGGGCAAATGTTCGGGATTGTAGGACATTAATATATCCCATATATAATGTAATAGTTGCATTAAATAGTTATGCCTGTATGTAAGAAACGTAAATGTTACATGCAATATGATAAGTAGCCAAAGTCGCACAATAGGTATGTATTGAGGATAAAAGTATGTGCTAACCTGTGTACTGACCATGGCTATGTGTTGGCCTGTAAACACCACTGTGCGTCCCGCAAGTGTCCAACAATGGCCATATGAAAAGGTGGAAACCCATGGCAAAGAGGTTGTGTTACCGACACAACTGCAAATATCTGGGACAGAAATACATGGGATAGCTGTCATTTAGACATATCCCTTTACATATTGCTGCAATTCCGGAGGTATGGAAGTAGCAACCTCACCTGCATACTATATAAAAAACAATTAACAGTGGCCCAATGTACAATCCCGTAACATAAATCTACTAACTGAAAGCTCTTCTGTTAGGGACGGGGCCCACACATATATATCTGGAATATTTAGAAATGCAAGCCCCACAAACCTGTATATGCTACGTACACCCACCAACATCCCCCACACTAGAAACCATAGCAATACAGACTGTAATAACAGCACAAACATCCAGTCAGTCAATTACATCTGCAGAACTGTCAACATACCTTGTGAGAGACACAATTAAAGGTGCCATGCAAAATTGCAGCCATTATATAATGGAACAAATGGCGATGTTACAGGTTTTGCTTGCAATAGTCCGTTATCAGACGTTGGGATGACAGGTACACCCACATGTTGAACCACATACTCTAGCAGTCACACACAATCCACGGGGGACATGAATCCAAAGTATAATTGTCTCTATGCATAGCAGTTGCAATTACACATAACAAAACACAATACAGGCCGTCTCCCCGAAGGTAGGGCAAATGGGCAACGCCCAAGTGGAGAATTCAATTATACCCCACTGTTGCCACGTAATTGGCACATGGAGTAGCTGCACAGCTGATAAGCAAGTAATTAGTCACTCAGGAACACCAATTGGCGGGAGGAAACCACATGTTACAGGTATCGACGTATATAAGGATGACTTGCCAGACATTCAAACCGTATGCTCATACAAAACACCTGTTTAAGCAGTGTGAGAGAGATAGAGACGAAAGTCCATAACGATAACAAGGTATGTAGAACACTCGGTATGTACGTTTATGTATAGCATGTTTTTTATTAATTATTTACTGTATGTATAGCCTGGTTTGCATTAATTAAAAGTGTCCACAATGCATAAAGTGGGAAAAGGTATTTATGTAGTGATGTCTTGCTGAGCATACTAACGCATGTAGAAACTGTGCGTCCAGCAGTGGGCCACAAGATACACATCACAGACACCACAAGGGATGCTACATGAGGGCTTTAAACAGAACAATTCCATACAACCCGCCGTCAGTGGTAGGGTATGTCCAACAAGTATGTGCCATAGCAGGGGATAGTATATGTTGATATACTGTCACAGTAGGCATGTGTATGGCATATAACGACAATGACATGTCTAAGGTGGTCCCGCTGTGCAAGTATGCTTTGCATTATGGGATACTATGTGAAATATGTGTAATGTATAGTATTGTAGGTAGATATGTCAGATATTCTACACAGCATAACAGGCATATCATGCATACCAAAGGGATCATCTATTGGCATGTACAATAACAGGATACATATGGCTTGTAGGCATGGGACATTGCAATAGCATGATAGCTAATCTAAATGGAAGGGCTACCAAGTAACCATGCACAAAGGACATGTAATAGCTTCACAGGTTCATAGTAGGGTACTATGCAGTCTGGCAAGTCCATGTGTAAGCACAACTATAGTGTTCACACCAGTGGCACCTCTCTAGGGTAGTGTCCTGTGAACAGCAGAGCCATGTGTTACCTGCACCTCTGCACAGTACAGCCACTGCAGTGATCCCTGGTGTACATGTGTCTCCCAACCACCAAAGGAGGTATCACATGAACAGTGCTACTGAGTGTCCCTGCGTGATGTACATAGGACTCATGTTCCAAAGCATGGTGAGTGTCCGGTTTGGGAATGTAACCCTCAAGCACATCCCACTCATCATTGTTGCGTGTGTGCACATATCCATGAGCATGTTGCTCACAGTGGCTTTTGCTTATGTCACGTATGTGGAGTATATCCATTAATATTGTTGTGGACATGGGCTCTGTCTGTTCAGCAGAGATCACCCCTGAGTATGTAGTATGCAAATGTGTACAGATGTGGTGTCCGTAGTTCAGCTGCATACTTTAACTGTCGGAGCTCAATAAATGTCATGGCGTGTTAATGGTGTGGTATGTAAAGCTGTAGCTGCTGTGTAAGGTATACCCTAAATGGGGTGGTATACCCTTGAATGTGTGTAGAAGTCTTGAGTTCAGAGGTACAATGGGTGCCTATGTACTAGCTACACACCCAGTACAGATAAGTGTGGCCACATAGAAGGATATCCCTGCCACAGTGGTAATACGGTAACCACAGGAGTGGGTGCAACATACGTGTGTACTACAAACATGTACAATGTGACATGTATGTAGGGGACTACCACCTATGTGATAGTCAGTGGGTGAATGGTGTAATGCAAAGGTGATGTTCATGCACCTTGTGTCATGCAGCTTGAGGCCATGATATTCATATCAGGTATCTGTCACAGTGACACCCATATGGATGGAGTCAGTATCAGCTGGTGGATCAATCATGGCACTTTGTATGCAGGGGTTTGTAAAGCTAGGCAGGGAAAGTCCCTCTGTGCTAGCCTGTACCTCAGGGAAGTATATACTGAACATGAGGGGCCCAAAGACTGAGGACTGTGGCATGCCAAATGTTACTGAAATGCAGTAGGTACTATGGTATGCTACCCTCATTGTGTGTGTCCTGTCCATGAGCCACGTTGCATAACATCCTGAGACATAGGGTACGATGTGCAGGTGGATGTGTATGTTGTCAATACCAGAATGGAGAACGGTGCTAAAAGGCTATGAGAGGAAAATGGAGGATGTGTGGACTCCCATACCATCATCAACTACCCTGGTAACTGTACAAAAGGAGTTCACCAGGTGTAGGGGCCATGCTCTGGCCCTAACAAGTCCATCCCGGGTGGTATCAAAGGACCGGAGCCCAACAATGTCTCTGTGAATGATGTCCTTGATGGTGTGCCCCATAGCCATGCAGAACAGTCCAGTCAGGTGTGTAGGACTATAGTCCCACTCGTGCATTGTGGTGCCACCTGTGTGGAGTGTGATAAATGTTGTTGTGTGCCATTCAGGGGCAACAATGTCTGATACAAGGCTATTACTGAATATGGTGGCCTAGTGGGGAGACATGTTATTCAGAGGCATGTGGACATCACAGCCTGGGACTTTGGAAGGTGACATGGGGCCAGTGTCCCAGGACATATATAGTGCAGGTTAGTACTGTGTAGGTGTGACCGCAGGGACACTGCAATGTTCCTGCATGGATTGTGGCCCTGTAGCGAGTGAGAGGGTGTAATGTTAGCATTGAATCCATCCACCAGCATGTTGCCAACATCACATGGGTCTGTAATGTTCCTGAGTGACTGTTGTATGTGAGATCAGATGTGGGTGTTGCCATCGACTACTGACATGCCACCATAGTGCCTTGTGGTACACCCCGGAATGTGTCGCAGTAATGTGTATGTAGCCAGTCTTGGAGTATGTGATGAGGGATACTGTGGCCCTACCGAGGCTGACCAGTGAGCTACCCCACCCATGGGATTGTACACCACTGTGCAACAGCCTCCACCTGTTGTTGTACATTATGTCCATGGAACTTGACCACCAGAGTGGCGTCTGTTATCTGGTGTGTACCATCATGGCTCTGTGTGGAATAGCATGATCCATGCAGTCGTGTACATGCTAATGAAATGCACTGGGGTATGTTCCAGCATTTGTATGTGCATTGTCTATCTGCACGGGTGTCATGACATTAACAACCGCTGTCATAAGATGTCTGTAGTAGGTGTTGTAGTACTCATGTACTGTGTATGCCGTGAAGGGTGTGGTGCCGGGATGTGGCTAACAAGGTTGATTAGCATATGTTCGGAACCCACCAATGAGGGGATAACCCCAGGTGTGAAACACCAGTCACATGTTGGTAGTGGTCATGTCAAGGTTAATGTAGGTCTTGGAGGTGGTGTGTATGGGTTGATCCAGCCGAGTGGAGGTTATGACTCATGGATGTGTCAGTACATGAGTGGCTATCCCAGTTAAGTGTAGGGTAGTGTCAGTCACACATCAGTAGTAGCTGTCTGAGCCCTACTGTCCAGTACACCAACAAATGAGGTCTGGTAACCGTGGGGTATGTTGTTGAATCTGTAGCTTGTTACAATGTGTATAGGGGTTCCAGACACAGTTAGTTGCATGTGGAGCACCTCTGATGCATTGTGATAAGTAACTAGCCAGGATGTGTGTACAATATAGTTGGATATGGGAACACCTCAGCTGTGGGTGTGCCGGTCCAGGTATGTGCCTGAAAGGTATGGTTTGTCCATAAACTGTCATTGCAGGTGTGCTCTGCAGAGCCTAGAGGCAGGTCCCAGTCACTGCAGAGATATTGGAGTGTTGCATTATAAGGTGTGCCTTGCCTGTGTGCATCACAGAAGATGAAGCAAGCATTGTGTCACATGACACCATGTCTTGCTTGCCAGTTCCCGTTCTGCTGGTGACTGTTATTGGAAACTGTGCAAGACAGGCAGTATAGAAGCAGCAAGAGCCTTACATGTGATCTGTACTCCCAGGGCTGACAGGTGCAGGTCATCTGTGCCAAAGCATTGTGTTTGACCAGGTCAGTCAAAGCGGACAGATACCAGATGCCTGTGGAATGACAGCAGAAGCATAGGCAACTGTTGAAGTGACACAGTCAGTCATTGTACAGTGGTATCAGGTCCGGATGAATGCATAATGCTCCCCAGGGCTAGGCCCACAGCTTCAGGGCTACAAGACTGGTGAGCTATTGCATGTCCCTGCACACGTCGTCTGTGAAGTGGCATCTCAGGGCAGTCACACTAACATGGAGAATGACAGTCACATCGTACCTGGTGAGGTGTGGCATGGGTGCATAGGTTATGTTGCAGAACCAGTTACCCGACACCAAGATGTAAGCAACTATTGCCTTGTGTAGCCTGCTGTGTGGAACTGCAGTGTGACCACCTACAGAGTCACCTATGACTGGTGAGTTGTGTATGTTATAACACCCTATTGGCTGTATGTGATGAGCACACATGAGTCTGTGGGCTATAAGTTGGTGATGTTGTGTTCCGTGATGGGGGCTGCCTCTGGTGCCTACACAGAGTATGGAGAGGTACTGCATAAGTCGTCCTAGTATGTGTGGCCTGTGGTGGAGATCATGTGAGACTATGTGATGAGTGGGGTGTGTTGCGAATGTTACACATACCCACATGATTGTCAGGTGCAGTCAGGGTTGGTGACACCATTAGCCCCAGCAGGGCTGCATAAGTGCATCCCCCACAGGCTGTAGTGTCGTATGTTGGGAGGTGAGCATTGAATGTGTACATGAGACAATTGCTCTATTGCCACAAGTACAACATATCCATCATATAGACAGGCAACAGCACTGGTATGTGACAGTTGGACATGCCTGTATATACAACCATGTCTCACAGGATATGTGTGTTACATGTGTACAATAGCTGTTGTACCATAAGCAAGCTGAAAATGTTAGTACAGCCAGTGTACCTGTGGGAAATGGTGTGGAATGGGTGCTATATTAATCAGTAGCTCATGACATGCTCACAAGTTTTGAACATGTGCCTAGCATGACCATACAATACAGATAGGGTGTTGGATAATATCAACCCACAAGTGGTGACGACAGTCATAATGGGTGGCACCGCACTATAACCCTGCTTAGTATGGTGTGCATGTCCATGAACCATTATCACTGTAGATGTTAGCAGTACAGATGTACAAGACAGTACGGATGTATGATTACAAATACCTTTGTATGTCAAAGGAGTGTTCTACCCGTGGCTTGTTGACAGACTCACAACTAGAAAAGGTGCCAGAGTGACATGTGCATATCACACCAGTGCCAGCTACAGTAGAACAGGGTTAATGTGTTGTATACTCCACCCTCATTGTAGCCCATACCACACAGACAAATGTTAGACAAATGTTAGGCATTAGTGCGTTCGAAGTGTCGATGATCAATCTGTCCTGCAATTCACATTAGTAGCTGCTTTCTCGTTCTTCATCACATACGTGCTAGCTGCTTCTTCATCGACCTTACGACATCTGTGTATGTAAGGATGTGAATGGCCATGACCTATGAGGAATAGCTGTGGCAGTGTTGTGAACAACATACAGAATGGGCTGTGTGGGTGAGGTGTCTGACATATGTGCACATTCTGATGAATGATATCAGCATTGTCACCGCTAGGTGAACATCCCTGTACCCATTAACTACCACCTAGGCTGTGGTCAACATTATGGACACTGTGTAAGGGATGGTGTTCTGCAGTACACCTCCCTGCCTTGGTGACGTCTCCAGGCCCCTTGGTTAGTCATACGAGGTACCCATGTCATGAGGGTGCCATCCATGAGCACGGAGATCTTTGGACAGGCATATACAACACTGGGGTGACCAATATTGGATCACATATCACCTTTAAGGGATAATGGCCATGCATGGATGGGCGATACCAGCCTTCACAATCCTCACCTCCACTATGTAGCATGCTGTCTACCTTGCATAAAGACATTTGCTAGACCATGATGATGGACATGCTACATGTCCATATCCTGATCTGTAAGACATATGTCATGGACAGCCACCGTCCTAATACTAGGATCGCCACATGCTGGACAGATCCCTTTGCCATACATGTGACATACTCCCGCCAAACCATGCAACCCTGTCCATCACAGCTGCACATGTCATCCCAGTCATACATGGTGTGATGGCCGCATGTTAGATGTAGTATCAACTGTCCGGATCAGTAATGTGGCACTGATGCACCTCACGGTGGCATAATGGCTGTCTGTTACAGCTAGGAAACCTTGCCTGTACATGCTATGGTTGATAACAATCCCTGTGAATGACGTCCGACTAGCCATTGTCCCATGTCTATCACATGTGCAACACAGGCAATCCGTGGCAGGATGTTGAACAGCTGTACAGTGCTGTTTAGATGTATATGACAAAACACATGCATGTACAGGTGTCCATGTGTATGTGTGCATTGTCACTGCTCAAGTCCATTAAGGCTTTGTCTGTGTTGATATGTGACATATACACAGCATCAAGGTCAACAGCATTACCGTGGACACATCCAGGCATGTGCAGATAGATAAGAACACCAGTGCAGGCAAATAGACATGCCCACATCAAGACAGCATTCACATGCAGTATGAACACTGTAATGAGGTGACACACATATATGGTGATGATATCCAATGCATAACGAGTGTTACATGTGTGTGACACAAACACGTCAGTCATGTTAGTTTCATAGTTTCATAGTTTCATAGTATAGTACTAGGCTATCTGCCCTGGGACATTTGTAAGCCTAGCCATAGTGATGTGGCTTTGGCCACCCCATGAAGTGGTACAAAAATGTACAGAATAAATCTAGAATACTGTGCCTCTGTCTAGTAGTGACACAGTGAAGGTCCCCTTATATAATAGAATTAGTTTACTGTGCCCCTGTCTAGCAGTGACACAGATGTGACCTCTGGGGTAAACTTACGATCTCCCATCCACTCATCAAGATTTCTCTTGAAGAGAGTCAGTGAGGGGCTCTGCCTAATATGAACTGGGATCCTGTTACAAAGCATGGGAAGCCTCTGGGTTATGAATCTATCCCTCCAGCATGTCCTATTCATACTTGTGCCGAGGTTTAAGTCTTTAGCTCTCGTGGTCCTGATGGATTTGGATTTTTTGAGGTGGAGCATGTCCATCATATCCTGATTGGACATGGCCTTGTACATCAGGCAGAGATCACCTCTGAGCAGGCGGTATGCTACTGAATAGAGCTGAAGTTTCTTTAGTCTGGCAGAATAAGACATATGTTGGAGACCCTTGATCCTTTTGGTGAGGTACTTTTGTGGTCTCTCCAGCTGTTGCCAGTGCCGGGTGAGGTACATACCAAATGGGGCATTGTACTCAATCATGGGTCTGATGAGGGAGGAATATAGGGGTACAATGACATCCTTGGATCTGGATGTGAAACCCTTCATGATGAGGTGTGCAAGGTAGAATGTTTTTCTAACCACTTTGGCAACGTGGGTGTCAAATGAGAGGTCGCTGTCTACTTGGGTCCCTAGGTCTCTGATTACTTTTTCCGTACTCAGTGGGTTGCTGTCTATGTGATAATTTGTGGGTACTTTGTTTTTTCCAAAATTGATGACTATACATTTTTTGGCATTTAGTTTAAGGCCGTAACTATGGCACCAGTTGTCCGTTTCAGTGAGGCCTTTTTGTAGGATGTGTGTATCTGCTGGTGTATCGACTATGGTGCCTAGTTTGCAGTCATCTGTGAACTTTGTCAGCCACAACCCTCCCATGTTTGCTTTAACATCTGAGAAATAAATGCCGAACAAGAGGGGTCCCAGGACAGATCCCTGTGGGACACCACTTCTGACTGGCTTTGAGTCTGACATTTATCCAGCGATTTTAACTTTATGGGTTCTGTCCTTTAGCCAGTTTGCAACCCATCTAGTGACATAAGGGTTTACTTTTAAGCTGTTTAGCTTATCTATGATGCCTGAGTGGGGTATTGTGTCGAAGGCCTTAGCCAAGTCCAGGTATGCTGTATGGACTGCTTTGCCCTCATCAATGGCTCTAGTGACTGTTTCGAAAAAGTCAACCAGGTTTAAAAGGCAGGATCTGCCCTTTACAAAGCCAAACTGGGTGGGGTCAAGCGTCTGTAGGTCCCCTATGTCTCCGTTTATGAGTTCCATAATGATTCTTTCCATAGCTTTGCAGACCAGTCTAGTCAAGCTTATGGGGCGGTAGTTTCTAGAGTCTGTAGAGGCACCCCCCCTTGTGGAGTGGGACCACTGTTGCTGTACGCCAGTGTTCAGGTACATATCCCGAAGTAAGGCTAAGGTTAAATAGCATTTTTATGTGTGGGTTCAGCTCCTCTTGGAGTTCACGTAACACGCACCCTGGGATACCATCAGGTCCCATTGATGCTGTGTTTTTTGCTTTGTTTAGGGCGGTTCTCACTTGGACATCTGAGATGACAGGGAGATTACATTCAGCTGGGATAAGTATTTCTTCTTTTGGGGGTGAAGGAGGCGAAAAATTTGCACTGAACCTGTCAGCCAGAATGTTAGCAATATCTGTGGGTTCAGTGTAATTTTTGTTGTTGTGAACCAACTCTGAGCATATCTGAGGGTTTCGGCTAAGGTTTCTAAAATAGCTGAAGAAGGCTTTGTGGTTATCTTTAGTGTCCTTAGTGATTTTTCTCTCAAAGTTTGCCTTGGATGTTTTTATGAGAGAACGTAGTTTTCTGCTAATGTTGATCAGAGATGTCTTCCCTTCATGGGATTTCGCTCTGACGTGCAGTAGCTTCCTTCTTTTGTTATACAATTTGTTTATGGCTGAGGTCCACCAGACAGGACGCTTACATTTGGTGGAGAGGGACTTGGATTTGTTTGGGATTGCATGATCCATGCATTCTTGGAGATGTCCATAGAAAGCATTTGTGAAGGATTTGGCATTGTGGGATGTGGTATCCACTGGCACAGTGGGCTTAAAGGATACCATCTCAGTCTTAAGAAGAGTGAAGTCTGCTTTTGAGAAGTTTTTCACTGTGGTCTTATGTGCTGGGGTGGAGGTGGGATATGTATATCCAGGGTGATTAGTTTGTGGTCAGATCTCACTAGTGAGGGTATACTTCGTGTGGAGCATTTTGTCCCCATGTTTGTGATGATCAGGTCTAGTATATCATCTCCCCTAGTGGGAGAGGTGACTAGTTGTTCCAGTGCATTTGAATTTATGAATTCCAGGAACCTTTGGGCTAGGGTATTAGGGCTAGAATAATGTACCCAATCTATGTTTGGGTAGTTGAAGTCTCCCAGTATGATGGTATTTTGTGATACATTCATATCCTCCAATGTCTTCAGGAAGGCTGAGTGGGGTTCCTGAGATTAGGAGGGTGGTCTGTAACATGCTACCAGTTGTATAGCAGTTTTGCCTATGGTTAGTTGCACCTGTATGGTCTCTGATTCTTCATGTGTTGCTACTAACCTGGAGGTGTGGGTGTCCTTTATGAACATGGACACTCCCCCTCCCTTTGTGGTTTGGCCCGGGTTTTGGGGCCGAAAAGCATGATACAAGGTATAGCCTGGTAGCGCTGGGGTTCTCTCAGGAGCCTTGAACCAGGTTTCAGTTACTGCACAGATGTCGATGTTCTCCATGCTGAGGAGTGCATCAAGTGCCTGCATCTTGAGATTTAGACTTCTGACGTTGAGCAGCATTACCCTTAGTTTTTTTCCATTTTTATTTTCTAAGGAGGTGGGTTTGTCTTTTGAGCCTTGCCTAAAAAAGGCACTATGGGGGTGGCAAGAGCCTTAGCCAATATCCGGAAGCCCAGTGGTGACAGGTGTAAGCCATCCCTTGCGAAGCAGCGTGGCTTGTCCAACATATCATCTCAGGCAGACAGACATTGGATCCCCTTAGAATGACACCAGTACTTGAGCCAATTGTTAAAGCTGATCATCTTGTCTTTGTATTGTGGTATCATTCTTGGTGAGGGCAAGATGCTGCTCAGGGTCAGGTTCATACCAGCCTGCACTACATAATCGGAGAGCTCCTCTATGTCTCTTTTCATGTAGTCCAGGGAGGTACATCTCAGGTCATTCACACCAGCATGGACAATGATGGAGTCATATTTGTACTTGCTTTGGAGTGACCTGAGTGTGTGTGTTATGTGGCGGATCCTAGCTCCTGATAGACAGCTCACAGTCACCTTCTCCTTGTTCAGCCTGGTCAGTGGGACATCAGTGTGTCTGACTATGGAGTCACCTATTACTAGTGTATCAGGCAAGGTGTGTGGCCTTAAGGGCTGCGATTGGTTGACACACTGATTTATTGAAGTATGTGTTGCATGTGTTTTGTTTTGAGGTGGTGGATTTTTGGATGTCTGCTTTGGGAGCCTCTGTTGTTTTGGTAAGTTTTTTATTAGAGCCTCCGAGTATGTCTTTGTGTTTTTATGTGTTTGGTTTGCAGTTGTGGTATGTCTATGTGGGACTGGGAGTGTTGTGTGTGAGGTTGCCATCTCCTCCTGTCTGGTCATGCCAGCCCTGAGTTGAAAGAGTTCAGCCTCCAGTTTGGCTATATAGTTGCATCTCTCATATGTATTTGTGTTTGTTGGGAGGAGGAGAGGGTTGTCTGTGTACATGAGACAATTGTAGCATTGTCTCAAGATGCCCAGATTGACCAGCTGAACTGGAGACGATGCCAGTAATCTACCACTCGACATGCTAGAACAGTATAAGGGAGTGGTATACCTTTAAGGGTAGTGGTATACCTTTAAGGGAAGTGGGTATTCACAGGGGTGGTAAGTAGATGTAGTGCTTTACTTAGTATGAGAGTGCTTACTTAGTAGAGAAGTATTGAGAAAAAGTGCTAGGCTTATAATACAGTGAGTAGTCTGGTTATACTAAGAGTAGAGCTTCCTTAAGGGAAAATTTGAAGAACAGACTTGGCAGAGCCAGAAAAAGTTTAACCTTGTTTAACCCGGCGCTGCGCTATGCTTACGACTGTGCAAAGCTGTGCAAACGCGGATTTTATAAATTGAACTACAAAAGAGCTGGAAATGGTCCCAAACAACCAATTACTACAGCTTCTTGTGCTGAGGTCACTTCCCCCAGGGACAGGTAGGCTGCTCAAGGCTCCCCACTCCCACTGGTGAGCAAAGAAACTTCCTTCTATCCAAGTTAGGTAATGGACAACACAGGAACTACACCACAGCCCAGAATACAGCAATGCCTGTAAACTGGTCTAAACTAGTCGAGGAAGGCAGGAAAACAAGGATTATTTTTTTGTTTTTTTGGTAGAAACACACAGAAAATGCAGAAACAGTGATAAATTAGTTACACAGGCTAGCACACTTTAGTGGGCAGCCTCCACAGTTAAATTAAACAAACAAACAAGCAAACTTTCGATCAAATTCGACTAAAATGAAACTTTAAGTGCAGATTTTAAAATAATGCAGCAATCAGTTAAAAAACAGTTCAGGCTAGTTCAAGGTAAGCTACAGAAGCTATTTCAAGTGAAAAAAAAGCAAAGATACTTAAATCCAGAAGGTAGTCACTTTTCTGAGTTTTCTGCTGCTAGGACCACTCTGTAAACCCACGTGGAGTTTGTCTGAGCATAGTGTCATGCTGATTTGCAAAGATAAATGTACAGATGTACTAGATGTCATAGAAATATATGTGCAGCAGTATCTCTGAACATCTGTGAAACTGTGGCATGTCACCATCATTATGTCTTACAGATAATGCCTCGTACACGCCTTCCAGCATACAGCCGCCTGGAGGATGATGTCCTCATCCTGTACCTCCATGAGAACTACGAGGTGTTGTTCAGCCATGTGCCACAGCATGCCCAGCAGTGGGACGACCTGTGGCAGGATCTACGCAGGAGTGTGAACGATGTGGGTGGCCATAACCACACCTACCAGCAGGTGCACAGACACTGCATGGACTTGATACGACATGCAAAACAGCATGCCACTGCAATCACCAGGGAACAAGGTGGAACAGGTGGTGGGCCACCAACCCAGCCCCCACTCACACACACCGAGGAGCTACTGGCCAGTCTGGGGACACCCTCAGAACAGAATCCACACGCACTAGCTGCCATCGTGCAGGTGAATGTTTCCCAACCAATAAGCCTGGAGTTGCCTGGTAAGTCAGTACTGCACATATGGCTATTATATCCAATTTAGTTGCATGTGTCACTGTACATTATGTAAAGTAACAACATATGCAAGGTATGTGGGCACACATGCTGCATACTACACTAATCTACCCTGTGTATGCACACATGTGCATACTATATGCTATTACACAGGTGAATGTGTTAACATGCACAGTGCACCCTGTGGCTGTCATACAGTCATGGATAATGTTCATACTGCTGTGTCACCCCTATACAGGTACCTATGGCGTGCCGCACAGATATGAGTCCGTTGCAGGTGAGACTGTCATCAGTATCAGGCATGTTAAAGCATAGATCTATTTGCCATGTGGCCAGTTAACAGTTGCACACTTGATGTTCATTCCAGTCACGATATACTGGTAACATCACCCATCATTCACATAGGCCACCCATGTGCAATATATACAAACGAAGTAATACACCAACTTGAAACCACAGTAGTTGTCATTGCTACATGCTGTGCATACAACGGTGGAGGTGTTCTACTATGGAGGCATATGTAGTATACATTGGAACAGCATGTGTGGTACGCAAACAGTACCACACAGTGAGCTGTGATATGGGCAGCCCACAGGTGTCACCATTGTGTTATATGCCCCTGCATTGGGTGTACACATTGTGATGTGCCATCTGACATGTCCCAGACACGTAGTGTTCTGGCTTCAATATTGTCACACTATCCCATGACCCATACCCCACATACCAAACATACAACCCATTGTCTGCATAGCCCTGTGGATGGTGACATATCTGACATCTATGGGTGTATGTCATATGGGACAACACAGACATGTGAGATAAATGGCCATCACACACATTTGTCCAACACATGTGCACACATGGCCATGGGGGATGGCCAGTGACACATAGCCATGCAGTAGATGTGATGTGTATACACCCTGTTGCACATTGTCCACACATGGTCCAATTATAGCCTTAGTTGACTAATTATACAGTTGATGTGGTACACTGGGCATCCTAAAAGCCTGTGCACAGCTAGTGGAGGTGTCACTGAAGTCTACCATATAAGATCTGTTGAACATCACGACTGTGTCATAGCATGACAGTAGTCACCTGTACAGCTTCCACAGACATTGACACCACATTAGGCCACAGATACTGTACATTTCCCTTGCTGCTGTAGGACATCCCTGTTAGCTGTGCACCTCGTGTGTGTGGTACATCAATGTCATGTGGGAAATGGTGAATTGACATGTCCGCTATGTGTGGACATGGTTGCCAGGCAGCTAAGACCCTGTAGTTGTTGTGCAAGGATGTCATCAGTAGGTCCTTCAGTGACCTGTCACTTGACACAGCATGATTTTGTATGTATACACCTCAGCATTGTGGGTCACAATCCACAGTTATGTCATGGGTATGCATGCAGTTATGGCTATGCAATGTGTACATATCATGCATTGTTCAGCAATATAGATGCCTCATGATGCCATGCAATGGCACATTGTCTGTACTTCACACTGTATAGCAATGTAGATGGCTCACACTACCCTTCCATGCTCATGCACATTTGCTAAACATGCATTCTATCTGTAGGGCATACAGACAACACCACAATGTGATGCCCATTACGATGCTGTACATGTGTCAGGACACCATTGTGTCAGACATGTATGCATATTAATGCACACATCAGCAGATTACATGTCAAGGTCACATCAGCCATGTGTACTGTTATCCTGTTCTAGTCCACATGGTGTAACACAGGGATGCATGCATACTACCATGATTGTGTGAACTGCATGGCTACTGATATGACACCTGCTTGCTGAAGTGTGCACCCCAGGGAGGTATGCTTACTAACACTATTGATGTCTGAGCTGCATGCCCTCTGCTGTATCACAGGCATGCTGCATGCCATCTGTCAAATCACATGCATGGTGTGTCTGTGTGTGTGTGTGTGTGTGTGTGTGTGTGTGTGTGTGTGTGTGTGTGTGTGTGTGTGTGTGTGTGTGTGTGTGTGTGTGTCTGTGTGTGTGTGTGTCTGTGTGTGTGTGTCTGTGTGTGTGTGGGTGTCTGTGTGTCTATTGTAATTTAGAGTCTTTGTTTACATTCACAGGTGATGTAGGTGCGTTACCCTCCTGCAGTCCATCTGATGTTAGTGTCCCCACAGATACTAGCAGTGATGAACATATGCATGAGGTACAGGCAGGGTTGTCAGGGGCTGAATCTGTGCCAATGGTTGCCATCCCAGCTATGTCCCCCTTTTCCCCGCACACAGTTCTGCTGCCAACACATACAGCATCACCAGTGGCCATAGATGAAGGACAGTCAGTGTCTGTTAGCTTGGAACAAGAACGTGTGGTGTGTCTACACACCATGGTGTCAGTGTAATGACTGCAGATGTGCCACACAGGCATGTGGCTGGTGCTGCTCGTAGGAGGACATCTGGCAGACATGCACCTGCAGGACAGAGCACAGCAGCTGGTATTACCAGACGCATGTTCCAGACTGTAATGGTGGCACAGGCACATGCTGAATAGCAGAACAGAGAAGGGCAGAGGCTGCAGAGGGCTGCTATCCGTACCCTAAATGACAACAGCCAGGCATTGACAAATGCTCAACAGCAGATTGCTGATGTTCTGGACAGGCAATTGCGTGACATGGTCAGAATCTTTGACTGTGGCATGGCAATCTGCGAGCGTGAGCTGTCTGTGCTGGAACATCTGGTAGGAGTGAGGCGTAGGCCACGTGGTTGTAGGCCAGCTACATCACCTAGTGCAGGTCAATGTGAGCGTGCCACCTCACATGCCCACTCCCATAGTGCTGGTAGCAGTAGCAGTGCAGCTGGTGCTGCGCTATCCACACCAGGACACAGCAGACCACATGGACGTGGCCCTGGATGTTCCCAGCAAGGACACGGTTCCAGTGGACATGTGTCGTTGGACAGTAGCCAAGCTGTACCTCTGCCTGGTAGTGCCCGTGCAAACCCTGGCAGGCACAGGTCACGCGGCCATGGCCGGACACAGTGAGCTGTACAACCTGGTCTGTACAATCTGGAGCTGTCAATAATACCCCATGTAGGCCTCACAAAAGGCAGAACTGTGCGCACACATACACGCACACAGCAAAGACATCTGTAGGGCACCACAACACCCACATGCATACTGAACAGACATGTCCAATCATATCACTGGCCCTTACCCACACACAAGCAGTCAGCCATTGGTGCAGCCTATGCCCCTGGCAAACACTATAACCCTGTGCTGCATCCCTGTCATCCACAGCATTGGTGCAGTGACATGCTCAAATGGTCTGATTCACAGGGTGAACAGAATAGTGAGAAGTGTATATTACATTAGTTGTGTAAGAATAGTGAGAGAAGTGTATATTACATTAGTTGTGTGTGAATAGTGAGAGATGTGTATATTACATTAGTTGTGTACTGTTGACACGCACCAGACATACCATGTAGTACAGGTTTAGCATGCATTGTTATATGTTCACAGTATGTGTCTCGGTAACAACAGTAACAGCATGTTGGCAATGATGCCCAGGTTCCCTCCTTATGGTCTACTTGCATGTGCCTACAGGTAGCACTGTTTGCAGTCTCCCATGTGTAACTGTGGAGTACTCACAGGCACATATAACAATATCAGCATGCTATACGTAGCCTCAGCCTGACTGTTGGAAAGTCTAACATAACACAGATGTCCATACATATACTGATCCAGAAGCATGTGGGCAGTTTAAAAGGCTACAGTGGCTAGAGACGTGACAGCCATACCAGGTCACATCACAGGTATGTTGACATGGTGCAGGGGTTGTACACAGCGATCTGGCCAATGATAATGTTAGAGGCCACTTGATAGCATGAGGCCTCACTGTGTAGCAGTAATACCCTGTCACATTACAGGAACATGCTCACACTCACAGGGTCAACAACACTATAACGCACATCCCATAGTGTTCAGGTGAGGATCCATGCCTATGTGGTCATCACCATCACAGTACTGTGAACCCACACGACGCGACACAGCGAAAGAACATGTACAGGTAGCCAGTGTGGCTGAGACCGATGGCATCAACAGGGTAGTGGACTGCATCACCATGAGGGGTTAGGGATCCTGTGTGTTCTGTATGGTAGCATACACCCTCACTCCATGCACCAGACAGCAATACATACCTACATACACACACTGTGGAGACCACACATGTCATACACATATGGATAGCTGATGTGTGTGATACACACACCACACCTGCCTACGTCATGCTTTCCACACTGCAGTATGTACAGATCTCTACAACAGTGTACAGGGGTGTGTAACAATTGGGATGTATTCCCCACCATATGTGGCATATATGGTCACACAAGCAATCACACATAGCAGTACTGTGAATGATACACCTGCTATATGATGATACGTCTGACAGACATGCAGCAGTATTGGCCACATTATGTGTACCGCCGCTACCTTCGGCAATTGTGCTGCTATATGCACATGGGAGGATGTAAGTGTTACAGGTGTCAAGTGACGTACTGTTGGTAACACCTGACCGCTGTGTAGGTTCTATGCCTCTACTGTCAAGTAACGGTAACATAGCGCACTGTTTGCACATGTAATGGCAGGATGGCGTGTGACATACCTGTGAGCTGTCCCCGGCAAACATCCATCTACACAGGTGGATCACCTCTTTATGTACACACATCCATCCATACCTGCTGTACATCCTACCGTACTGTCAGTATGTCACCATATACAGGTGTCAATGATGGGGCTGCATTGCAACTGCATGTTGTAGTTAGGCACAGATGAGTTACTTATATCAGCTACTGCACATGCATGGTAGCTGCATGCACACTACAGATTGTACATGTGTGTTGGTCCTACATGCCTGTCATGTAGCCATGTTTGTATGTATTGCAATTGGTGGACATGTGTGTTGACATACATAACACATGGACTGTTGTATGATATGATGGGTGTCATGGGTAACTAGTACAGAGGGACTATGTCCACGGTTGACATTGCTGCCTCATGTACTGTTAGCATTCAACAGCCATGGACCCACCTTCCATTTGCATGCGTATGATTGCTGTAGCCACTTGTCTGCACGGAGGACAGCAAAAGCTATGATTTGTACATATGTGTTGTGTGTGTGGTCCATGCACATATCCACTGCAATTACATGCATGACATAGACAAACATGTGTGCTCATTGGTGTACAGCGACAGTCATCTGTCACAGCTGTGTAAGACCCAGGATCCCTGGTTTGTGTAGAGCCGACCTGGTTATGTACAGTGGTATCATTGCAATGCATAACACATGATGGAACCCTGTCGGTACATGTGTAGTCTGTACAGTTGCTGTAGACCTATGTACAGTCCACTGGTCATGAGTCACACGGTGTTGTATTAATGCATGGCTGTGTACTGCTGGTCCAATGTCATGGTGATGTCGGAGGGCTACATTGTAGATTGTGGTGTGTACCTCTGTGATATGCACCTGAGACATCTGTGATAGCTCCTGAGTGTGTACTGGTCAATACATGTGAGTGGCCTTCATGTACATGGGGACAGTAATACCATACTGTGCCCTTCCATGTTTAGAATCCTTGTGCATGCAAGACGGCCCTTTGCAACTGCTAAATGTGTGAGCATGCCCAGTACGCCGTTGTGTAGAGGGGCACACAGTACATTCCAAACAGCACACTTCCGTGTTTAGAATCCGTGTGCATGCATGCAAGACGGCCCTTTGCAACTGCTTAGTGTGTGAACATGCCCAGTACGCCGTTCTGTAGATGGACATACAGTACATGCCAAACTGCGCCCTTCCGTGTTTAGAATCCGTTTGCATGCAAGACAGCCCTTTGCAACTGCTAAGTGTATGGGCATGCCCAATACGCCATTGTGTAGATGGACACACAGTACATTCCAAACAGACATGTGATACTAAGCATGTGGGCATGGCCATTGACATCCTGTATAGTAATGGTGGTCATCCAGGCAACAGATGTCCATTTTCAATGTCACGATGGATGCCTACATTGAACACACCAGTTGCTGTCTTGAAGGGTGTACTATCTGTGGCGTGCCCTGTATCTATGTAGTGTTGTTGTAGTGCTCCATAGATATTTAGTTGCCCCGATCACACCACTGCCATGTGTTTGTCTACGTCTACCTTGGGACAATAATATGCTTTTAGACTGCTCACTCTCTATACATTCCCTATCGGCGCCCTTGCCTTTGCGGATTATGTCACCCACCTAGAAGTATGCCTCTGGGTGTGCTGTGCTCAGTAATCTCGGTAGCACATTCTGTAAATGCGTAATGCTGTAGTGTAATAAGGTATTTAGGTGTATGTTTGACTCCCAGTCCTGTCAAGTGTGTGTGTGTGTGTGTGTGTGTGTGTGTGTGTGTGTGTGTGTGTGTGTGTGTTTCCAGCTGCCTGGGGACACAGTAATGCTTTTAGATGCCTCACACCACATACATTCCCTATCGGCGTCTTTGCCTTTGCGGATGATGTCACCAACCTAGAAGTATGCCTCTGGGAGTGTTGTGTTCAGTAATCTCGGTAGTGCGTTCTGTAAATGCGTCATGCTGTAGTGTGTTAGGGTAGTTAGGTGTATGTTCGACTCCCAGCCCTGCTAAGTGTGTGTGTGTGTGTGTGTGTGTGTGTGTGTGTGTGTGTGTGTGTGTGTGTGTGTTTGCGCGCATTCTTCCATCCACCTGGGGACTCAGTCTTACTTTTAGATGCCGCACAACACAGCAGTTTGCTACTGACGTCTTTGCCTTTGCGGATGATGACACGCACCTAGATGTCTGCCTCTGGGACTGCTGTGCTTAGTAATGTCGGTAGCGTGTTCTGTAAATGCGTCATGCTGTAGTGTGTTAGGGTAGTTAGGTGTATGTTCGACTCCCAGCCCTGCCAAGTGTGTGTGTGTGTGTGTGTGTGTGTGTGTGTGTGTGTGTGTGTGTGTGTGTGTGTATTTGCGCGCATGCTCCCTTCCGCCTGGAGAATTCGTCTTGCTTTTAGTCGCCGCACAACACAGCAGTTTGCTACCAACGTCTTTGCGTTTGCGGATGATGACATGCACCTAGATGTCTGCCTCTGGGACTGCTGTGCATAGTAATGTCAGTAGCGCATTCTGTAAATGCGTCATGCTGTAGTGTGTTAGGGTAGTTAGGTGTATGTTCGACTTCCAGCCCTGCCAAGTGTGTGTGTGTGTGTGTGTGTGTGTGTGTGTGTGTGTGTGTGTGTGTGCATGTGTGTGTGTGTTTCCAGCTGCATGACAACAGTACATTGGTTTGACAGTATTCACTCTCCATAAGAGTGGCAGGTCTTGCTTTTGAAGGGCAGATCTTGCCTTTTGAACTTGGTCGACTTCTTCAAAACAGTTACCAAGGCCATTGATGAGGGAAAGGCAGTCCATACAGCCTACCTTGACCTTGCAAAAGCTTTCGACACAATACCCCACTCGGGTATCATAGAGAAACTTACCAGCTTAAATGCAAACCCATATGTCACATGATGGGTTGCAAACTGGCTAAAGGACAGAACCCACAGGGTTAGAGTTGCTGGAGCCATGTCAGACTCCAAGCCAGTTACAAGTGGTGTCCCACAGGGCTCAGTCCTTGGCCCCCTATTGTTCGGCATCTACTTCTCAGAAGTACAGGCAAACATAGGAGGACTATGGCTGACAAAGTTTGCAGATGACTGCAAACTGGGTGCCATAGTGGATAGTACATCGGACACAGACATCCTTCAGGGGGTCTCACGGAAACTGATAGCTGGTGCCAGAGCCATGGTCTGAAGTTAAACGCAAAAAAGTGTATGGCCATACCCTTCGGGAAAAACAAGGTAACCCCAAGATACCATATAGGTGCCAACCCACTAAGCACAGAAGAGGTTATCAGGGACGTGGGTACCCAGGTTGACAGTGCCCTCTCGTTTGACACTCACATTGCTAAAGTGGTTCGAAAGACCTTCTACATTGCCCATCTGATCATGAAGGGATTCACATCCAGATCAAGTGAGGTCATTGTTCCCCTGTACTCTTCACTTATCAGACCAATGATCGAGTACAATGCCCCATTCGGGATGTATCTCACCCGACACCTGCAGCAATTGGAGAGACCCCAAAAGTTCCTCACCAAAAGGATAAAGGGACTCCAAAACCTGTCATATACTGCCAGACTGAAGAAACTCCAACTCTATTCAGTTGCATACCGTCTGCTCAGAGGTGACCTGTGCCTGACTTACAAGGCCATGACCACCCCGGAATTAATGGACATGCTCCACCTCAAAAAATCCAAATCCACCAGAACCACTAGAGCAAGTGACTTAAACCTTAGCACGGATATAAATAGGATGTGCTGGAGGGATAGATTTATCGCCCAGAGACTCCCCATGCTGTGGAATAAAATTCCGGTCCATGTGAGGCAGAGCACCTCGCTGGCTCTGTTCAAGAGAAATCTTGACCGGTGGATGGGAGATCGTAGGGTTACCCCAGGAATCATCTCTGTGTCACTGCTGGACAGAGGCACAACAAACTAATGGGCACATTATTTCTAACATAAGGGGTGGCGTAAGCCACATAACTTTGGGCTAGGCTTATAAATGCCTTAGGGCAGATAGCCTAGTATAAACCTATGAACCTATGAACCTATAACATCCGCGCAGTGTATTTGCCTTTGATGCTGCTGTCTGCAGGCTAGACATGTGCCTGTGTGAATCATGTGATCCACCGATTACGGTAGTGCATTTTGTAACTGCGTAATGCTGTCGTGTGGTACAGTGCTTACATTTATGTTCTGCTCCCAACCCTGCCACGTGCGTGTGTGTGCGTGTGTGTGTGTGTTTGTGTGTGCGTGTGTGTGCGTGTGTGTGCGTGTGTGTGTGTGTGTGTGTGTGTGTGTGTGTGTGTGTGTGTGTGTATGTTCATAGGTTCATAGGTTCATAGGTTCATACTAGGCTATCTGCCCGAGGGCATTTACAAGCCTAGCCCATAGTTTTGTGGCTTACGCCACCCCTTTAGTATGGGGAACTATACCCATTATTTTGCTGTGCCTCTGTCGAGCAGTGACACTGAGGTAATCCCTGGGGTATATCTGCGATCTCCCATCCATTGGTCAAGATTTCTCTTGAACAAGGCCAGCAGTGCTCTGCCTCACATATACCGGATTTTATTCCACAGCATAGGAGTCTTTGGGTGATGAATCTATCCCTCCAGCATGTCCTATTAATAGCCGTGTCGAGGTTTAAGTCTCCCCTTGTGGCTCTGACGGATCTAGATTTTTTGAGGTGAAGCATATTCATCAAATCTGGGTTTGACATGGCCTTGTATGTTAGGCAAAGGTCACCTCTGAGCAAGCGGTAAGCAACTGAATAGAGCTGGAGTTCTTTCAGTCGGCAGCATAGGACAGATGTTTGAGACCCTTTATCTTTTGGTGAGGAACTTTGTGGCCTCTCCAGCTGCTGCAAGTGTCGGGTCAGATACATTCTGAATGGGGCATTGTACTCAATCATTGGTCTGATGAGTGATGAGTATAGGGAGACTATGACTTCCCTTGATCTAGATGAGAATCCCTTCATGATAAGGTGGGCAATGTAGAAGGTCTTCCTAACTACTTTAGCTACATGGGTGTCGAATGACAGACTACTATCAACCTGGGTCCCCAGGTCCCTGATAACATCTTCTGTGCTCAGTGGATTGCCACCTATTTGGTACCTAGGGGTAACCTTGTTTTTCCCGAAGGGTATGACTATGCATTTTTTGGCATTTAACTTTAGGCCATGGCTCTGGCACCAGTTATCCGTTTCTGTGAGACCCTTCTGAAGGATATCTGTGTCAGATGTGTTTTCTACTATGGCGCCCAGTTTGCAGTCATCTGCAAACTTTGTCAGCCATAACCCTCCTGTGTTTGCTTGTACTTCGGAAAAGTAGATGCCAAACAAGAGTGGGCCCAGGACTGAGCGCTGTGGTACACCACTTGTGACAGGCTTTGAGACTGACATGGCGCCAGCAACTCTGACCCTGTGGGTTCTGTCACTCAGCCAGTTTGCAACCCATCTTGTGATGTATGGGTTAACATTTAAGCTGATGAGTTTTTCAATGATACCCAAGTGGGGTATTGCATCGAAGGCCTTCGCCAGATTGAGGTAGGCTGTATGGACTGCCTTTCCCTCATCAATGGCTTTGGTGACTGTTTTGAAAAAGTCAACCAAGTTTAGAAGGCATGATCTGCCTTTGACAAAGCCAAACTGGGATGGATCCAAAGTCTGCAAATTCCCTATGTCTTTATTTATGAGGTCCATTATGATCCTCTCCATGGCTTTGCAGATAAGGCTTGTCAAGCTAATGGGCCGGTAATTTCCAGGGTCTGTGGAGGCACCACCTTTGTGAAGTGGGAGCACAGTTGCAGTGCGCCACAACCTGGGTACGTATCCAGAGGTAAGACTATGATTAAACAGCTGTCCTAGCTGTGGGTTTAATTCCTCGTTGAGTTCGTGGAGCACACAGCCGGGGACACCATCAGGTCCCATGGATGCTGTGTTTTTTGCTTTGGAGAGAGCCGTTCTCACTTGGGCGTTGGAGATGTTTGGGGGGCTGCAATCGCTTGGTATAGATATCTCTCCCTTTGGGGGGGGGGAATATATATATAGGTATATAGCGATATATATATATATATATATATATATATATATATATATATATATATATATATATATATATATATATATATATATATATATGTATATATATATATATATATATATATATATAGGTATATAGCGATATATATATATATATATATATATATATATATATATATATATATATATATATATAGTGTATATTGATATGTATGTTGGGATTATCACTTTTGACTGTGCTGCATTGTCTGTACGTGAGCACCCTGGATGTATGTACATCTGCTATGGCTCTGTGATAGTGCACATACTGTGTGCTGTAGTGATCATGGGTTATACATGTGTAGTGACCGGTTATTGTGTTGCTGGGCATTACACGGGCATTGGAAACAATGTTAATGCAGAACCTTTGACTGGTCCTATGCAGATCTCGGCAACAGTCAGCAATGGTTATTACATTGGAGTGTGAGTATGGCTCATATCCGTCTGTAGTAACTGTCAATTCTATGCACCCCAGGTTAACATTACAGATGCACGTTTATCCACAGGTTGTGGTACAGATCCCAGGACTGTATGTGTAGACATTGACAGGTGCAGGACTCGGTTGTGTTGGATGCATGGAGGGGTGTCCATGGCCAGTTATGGGGATCTCTACAGCCTGGCAGGTACAGTCTGTGACTGTCCCACAACCTCCTGTATATGGCTGACACATGCTGTACCTGTATATATGCAGACACACACACTTACCACAAACAGCTACGGCTATCACATACACACACCCATTGCACCACCATTGGGCCATGTAATAACCATTGTCCCTCATACACACACACACATACACACCTACATGTACATTGGATGGCTCTATGACAGCTCTGGACATGTTAACACCACACCCTGTGCATATGATGTCACCTGTGCCACCACCTGTGATGTGTAACATTTATTCCACTGTATTGATGTTAGCATGCTGTTAACACACATTGTGTTACTTCCAGGTGTACTTCAGCAGGTATGATGCATTGTAGCTATGACCATCACTGTGGCATAGTTTACAGCACTGTTACCTCTGATGATGTAGTCTCCATCCATGTGCCATTTCACTGATGTGTGTAGTATTGGCAGCATGTCTGTCTGTGTGTGCAGTACGTGTGTGATGTGTGTAGTACACATGTATACCTGCTTACAAATGCATGCACGACATTACATGGGCTTCACCATTCGTACACTAGCTTACTCGTTCTTCCACACGTGCACACAGGCTAACACGTGTGCACACATGCTTACTGGCGGGCACGGGCGCAGACACACTGTGGGCAGGTTTGCAGGTCACATCGGTGGTATCCATGGCATACGCCGACAGTCTCCTGACGTTCCCTAGGATAGCTCATGACACGCCTCTTCCACTGAGTACTGACAGCACACATGTGACACTGCTTTGTATGTATAGTATCCATATGTCTTGTTTTGAAGTGCAGCGCATTCTCGTGGCACTGCGCTATGCTTCCTCACCAGGGATCGGGGGAGGACAACAACTGGTTCATTGATATCCAATGGACAAAGCTGCCACTGGCCTTGGACTTGGACACTGGCATGCTTCTTCGACTGTATTCATACTGTATTTGCAGCTGTCATTGCTCTGTTTAGCAACATGCAAAACGTTAGTCGCATAACATCCGGGTACATTTCTGCACATGACTCTGCTCTTGCACGGACAGATTACTGTTTCATGTATCGCGTAATTATCATTTGCATAGCTTACACATACAAATGGGGTATGTTGCAAATCCCAACATTGTCCGTGCAATGTTCGTGTTATGGGCGGTCTTGCATGCCCCTGCAGGTGTTTGCTGAATAGCCTGGCAGCTATCTTTCCTTGCTGTACTCTCACTCAATCCATACACGCCGGAGGCTTCGTGTATCGTGGCCTAGGCTTTGCTGTGTGCTATGTCTATTTGTGGTGTATGCATGGCTGTAGGTATGTCCCACTGTCATCATTGATAAAGGTGACACCCTACAGGTACTTCCTGTAGACTGCTGTGTCATTTGACATGTCAGCACATACCTGCAGATGAACTTCCTACTGCAGCGCTTTTCATACCTTCTGAGTTATCTTGCAGTTGATAATGCTGTTTCCTCAGACATGTATCTGTTTCTGATCATACCTATCAACCTCCTAGTGCAAAACATCTGTACAAAGCCTAACATGATGGGGGGACAGATAGGGGCAGATTCTACATATTGCTCTTACAAACGTAGATAGTTGAAAGTATTATAGGTTTTGCATTAGTATGACCTTTCTGATGGATTTGGGGTCTTAAACACATATGTTTATCATTATTTAATGACGTCAGATCTCAGGTATTTGGCAGACAGGTACAGATTGTGAGAGGAACACACCACACATATGAGGCATACATCTGCACATTCGTACAGTTGCAAGGTATGTTTCTGATACTGGACATCAATTTCCTTACGCCAATACACACAATACATGGTGCCATCACAGGCCAGTTACCATTACATTCCTATTGCTGGACACACCCACCCACTGGGTTATATTCCTCACACAGGCCAACAGGTGCTTATCCACACTAATTATTCCATCATGTACCTTATGTGTACGCCGGTATTTGTGCTTTCCGTCAGTGGCAGAGCTCACGTACGAGTATGGGGGACTGGACACGGTATCGGTGACACTGCATGACACCCTGAGGGACACATGTCTTTTGAGTCTATTAACCTTCCACATTGACTTTCACAGGCCATACATTGTAATTCACATTTGTGGACAAACATGCTTATGACTTGTACATGTTTTGACATTTGTCCTGACGTCTTTCTTCTCACCTGTCCACCTAGTATCACTAGTTCTGTACATTTCATTAGGACGGGTTACCTTCATACCTCTCACCTGTACACATTATGGGTATACGCCCTGGAGTTTGACCTATGATTCTGTTACATTTGTCATGATAATGTGCTTTTCTGGTAGATTGCTAGCAAGCCATGACGGACTGTGCAGTTAGGTAATCATGACAGACATTTCTATTTCATGATTACTAACTCTCATAACATTCGTATTCCTGACTACACAATTATTCTATCAATGGTCTGACTTTGTCTGAGGGATATTTAATATAGTCCCTATTTGTCTGTCGTGTACTATGCCTTAGTCCAGCTGTCTTATTCTGGCATTCTGGCAGGTATGGTTATCATCTAGGTCGTACGCGTGTCCATCCATGATAATCGCCTACATGACACTGATATAGGTCTCTACGTCTTCCCCCAATGGTTTACACAATATCCAGTAGATGGGTTGCACCTTTTTGGAGAATGTAGGCGTGTGCTATACCCACATAGGTATATTGATCACTCCCATGGGGCGTACCTAATAGATATGTACCAACCAACACCTTGGCCCAATTCTGCATACCCATGATTCCCATACCTGACACACCTCCACAGTACCCATTAGACATGTTTAATGTGAGCGATAATAAAGTGTGAGGACACTTCCGAGCACTCCCCACTCTGCGGATATCAGCTCGTACATCGTACATTCAATCGACCCATGTGTTATTACCCTTGCACCTGCTACTGTTACATGTACACCTATATCGTAGTTGCAGGTGTGACTTTTTTTGCATCAATGACGGTTCGCACTTTGTACAGGATCAATTTTTGGGGTCCTACAAAGGACACCTATATTCATGTTTAACATGTAGAACTTGCAGGCCCTGTCACACTGGTACTTTCTGGGCAATGGTTTGGAAACCATCGGTGTATTCTCCTTTCATGCATGTCTCTCTGTCTATCCATATTAGCTATACCATGACCTATTTATGTACATGTGTTATATGTACAGGGACATATGTTTGTTGTGTATATATCTATTCATGTATCGTGTGTGTATAGATATATATATATGTACATATATACATATGTCTGTACATTCCTCATCTCATAATTTGCTTTGGATTATGTCTGTGGATATATGTGTATATATATCTCCATATCATACCTTTCAACTGTACAGATTTCTGCTGCATGTACAGCTGTTTGCCTCTTATCATTGGTCCATTTTTCATAACCTTGTGTCTGTCTGGCAAGTTAGTGGCATATCACTAAAGACTGACGGAAAATAATGACAAACATTTCAGGTTACGACTTCATACCCTTCAGAGAATCCATGCTAGTGACACACCTGTTATTCTATCCACTTTCTATGTTTGTTAGGGCAATATCTGGGGATTGTCCCTATTTGTACCAGTTGTTGTTATGGCTTTGTCTGGTTTCATACTTTACAGGTTTAACAGGTATGAGCCATGTACATAGAACGTGGGGAAAACACCATTAATTTTCTATTCTGTGAGTGGATTACACATGCACAGGCACACTTGCATATCCTTATTGTGGGTTACATATGTTTCATAGATAATTGTGCTTCCATGAACTTTCATAATTCTGACCATAACAGTTACATATCTGTATTCCAGTTTACGGACTACTGCAAAACACACGTTCACCTTTACATATTTAAATGTGTGTACTGCACGAATGCTTTCATTACACTTTCAAATTATATGTGCAGTGGTCGTAGGTCAACCGGGACTGCATTCACGTTGGCCGGATACCGGAACCACTATTCTATTGGTGTTCTCCCTCATTGATATGCATACTCATAGTAGTTAGCTACATCAACATACGCCTCACCGCTTCACCTACGACACAGGCATCCATTCTCCTGCTGGGAAAAAGGCGGTACTACATATTACACATTCCCTATTGCCTACTGCTGTGGACTCTGGATGCATTGTTAATCACTCCGAGGATATGCAGAACACCAAGGCATATAGTCCAGCCACATACAGGTCTTTGATTGTCAGGGTGTTCATGTAGTGATCTGTGTTTCGGCTTGTCCACCTGGTGAATGGAAGTTCCCTGGCCGAGTGGTATGGCACAGACCTCTGTAATACGCTGTTGTCTTCTGGCACAGCAGTAGCTCAGCATTAAAGACTGTAGTCGGAACGTGCTGACAGACAGTTGGGTTTCAGACTTCATATACCAGATATTAATGCCAATGTGCAAACTGTTATTCTATCAAATTCTATGTTTCTAAGAGATATGTTTACAGATTGTCCCTGATTTTGGACCTTTGTCTCACTTATATTCATGGCTCTGTCCAGATATCTTGCTCACACAGGTTGACAGGTATGGTCAGTCATGATTGCACACAGTCAGTGTCCCTCACACTTGATCAGGGTTGACCTGTTTACGTAGTGTCTTCCTCGCCCTCATGCTGTTTTCCACTTTGCAAATGTGTGCATTATATTCTCCCTCCTATTCATGTCTGGACACGTGCATCACGGGAAGGTATTTTATCCTGGGTGGTAGGTTATGCATGCCCACTTAGGGCTGGACAGTGTCCTGGACCTCCACTGCACGTGTTGACTTGTATCCAGATATCTACTGGATTGGACATCATGTCGTCATACCCATTCTACTATTTACACAAGTTGGTCATCCCGTGAGGGATATCCCAAAAACTGGTCAAGACCAAAACAAGTTAGATAATGAAGATTTTTGTGGCTGCACGAAAACGTGCAGGGGGGTTTATCTGCAGGGGATACATGGTTTGCACTCCTAACACTGCCTAGGGTGACAATACCTACTACATATGCATAGGGGTCCCTGTTTGTAGCTGTTTCTGCAACAAACCAGTGGACCAAGTACAGCTGGATTTGGTGGACGTTCTGGTATGGTGGCAGGTTGTGTGTTATGGAGGGTATGCTGGGTAGGCTATTATGCATCCAGGTGTGTTGTGTTTGTTATGGCCAGTTCCATCAGGACCCATCTGTGGGTATGTGACGGTGCCATATCTATACATTTGTCTCACATATTTCCATATTCATATGTTTGTGGGATTGTGTTCTACACTATGGCCTGTCTGCTTGTCTTGCAGCTGTTTCTACATGAGGTTGTGTTTCTTTCCACTTCACCCGCTGCCCCCTCATACACCTCCGGTTCACCTTTTCTGCATACAACACAAGTATCGCCTTTGAGGAATTTACCATTAAACACACACCCCTCACACACGAATTACTCACACCCGTAGAGCACTACTTTGGTTGTTGGCCCATGATACGGCCAGAGTTACACACTGAGTACCCTACATGTGTCGGGTACCTTTATGGTTGTGTGGACTACCCTGCCATGTTTGCTTTCCACATGCTGTACCTCACGCACATAGGTACACGCCCTTACTTTACTTTCATTACTTGGTTGGTGTATCCGGGTACAACCCGTTCGACTGTGTCACATACACATTCGGATTATACAGCTGCCTTCCGGATTTTGCCAGCCTGTTATACTCATTGGTAGGATGGCACCTTTTCCTATGTCCAAGCTATTCCTTACACATGTCCGACTGTTGTGGACATTGCCTCCCCACAGTCAAAGGTTGTGCTTCCACCTTTTCAATTGGCCACTGCGTGACATAGGGTTACCACCTGTCCCACTTTGCGAGGGACAGTTCCTCTTTGGGCAGTTGTGTCCTGACATGTAATTGTCAACATGGCAAATGTCCTGAGATTTTAGGACAAACATATTTCTTATATTTTATGTAATAGTTGCATTAAACAGTTAATTCTGTATCTGAAATACCTGACTGTTATGAGAAACAGAATAAGAAACTAAAATGCTACAGGAATACGCTTTTCTGTAGGCAACACAGTTATGTTCTGTCCTTTGTACTGGCCGTGGGTATGTGTCGGCCTGTGCAGTCTGATGTCTGTATCAAACATGTCCCACTTTGGCCATTTGTAAGGGTGGCAACCCTACTGTGACAGTTGTGGTGAACACAGCATATTTTACAGGCTGACACATACCCACTGTCAGTTCGGCAGATAGAACTTACAATTCTTGCCTATATCTAAACTTATTCTTGTAGCATTTCTGTATCTTATTCTGTTTGCTATGACATTTATGTATTATACATCCAGTGAAATATGTTTAATGCAACTATTGCATGACATCTACAGAGGAATTATGTCCTATATTCTCTGGACATTTGCCAGTTTTACATGCTTGTGTCAGGACACATCTGCCCACAGAGGGACTGTCACTCGCAAAGTGGGACAGGTGGTAATCTTGGTCGATGGTACGGATCATACTGTTCCTTTTGGCCTACATGTGTCCGTGTTGTTATGGCTCGTTTATATGCTCCTTCTGCTTCGTTTACATGCGTATGCTATTTCCTATCACATTTGGTATGTGAAATACGGACATACCTTTTGTATGTGACTATTACATGGCTTGTGGGATATGATTCAGACATACGGTCACTACCTATATCTACATTTCTCCTCGTGTATTTTGTTATGGACACATCTGCACAGCTATGTTCCCTCCCTCAAATTATGGGTCGGCTGGTGACCCTCTCCTTTGGACTGGACGTACCTACTGGTGGCGCGCTAACATCTGATACGTCTCACTTCCACATGGTATAGCTATCAACACTACGTTGGACTACAGGCACACGGTTTTCCTGTCATTTGTTCATTGATAGGGACCCGTTATTCCCTACCATGCATTTGTGATTGAGTCTTCATTTTCTGTTCGCAGGGACTCTGCTTTGCATACGTTTCAGTCTCCACGGACACTGATAGGTACGATTACTATTGCTGGCGGAATATAATATTCAGCAGTTTAGGTTGCTCCATGAAAGCTGACATTGACACACCTCCCTGAGCAACTTTGATACGCCCCTTGCACTTTCACATGTTTCCTATGCACGTGGCTGTGGCGGCTGCGCGTCTTCATTAATATGCATATGGTGCAACTACTCCACATCTATGCCGCACGGCCGGCGCAAGCCTTACGCCGGACTTGTGCTGAGCTTCATGAATCTGGGGGTTTGTTATGATGAAGCTCACGTGAATAAAAGTGAGTGAAAGTGCTTAACTAAATTACAATTTGCAGTCCTGTGTTGGATTTATTGTTTCCAGTTGGATTTTTGGTGCCGTTTTTTTACTTTGTAATGATACAGCACAGTTACAAAAACTGCTGACAATATGCCATAGAAATTCCACACTGTGTGGTGCTTAAGCAACATTTCTCGCCAGAACTATCACACTCCCATTTTTTTCACAGGTAATCACCACTCATAATCTTATATAAACCCAAAAACTGGCCTAAGCTAAGAAACATCCTCAAACACCCTCTGGCAAGTAGTCCACTTTAATCTATAGACAAACAACCACTCCTAGTAACACTCTGGTTGTGGCTCTTTGTACTCTTCCTACTCTTGCAAAATACAGAAAAGCATTATTCTTGCTCTCAAAACAGGCTGTCAGTGTTAACCTTTAAACTGCAACTTAAACAGCATCTGATAGGCTCTTGGCTATGCCTATGATCTGCACCAGGCTAAACCTGCTCCACAGCAAAGAATCTGCATTAATAAAAATATCCACTAGCAGCATTAATAGCTACTATGTACTTCATGTTCCTATGTAGAGAAAGGATGCATGGTAGGGTGATAATTACAGCTTTTGAAGAAGCATTAACATCTTGGTAGTGTTATGTGGTGTCTATTGTTTATGTTCTGACACAGGACTAATAAACAGCATTGAAATGTGCTCTACAAGTTTGTCTTTTTGCTGATTTTGGAGTGTACTACAACTTGTTATAGCAAGGTGTATGTATATTTTCGTGTGTGTGTGTGTGTGTGTGTGTGTGTGTGTGTGTGTGTGTGTGTGTGCGTGTGTGTGCGTGTGTGTGTGTGTGTGTGTGTGTGTGTGTGTGTTTGTATGTATATATATATATATATATATATATATATATATATATATATATATATATATATGTACAATCCCCCAGATTCACTATCCTTCCATGCAGGACTAGCTTAGTCCTGCATGGAAGTGGCCATTTAGGAGCAGGATGGCAGCGCGCCATACATATTAATGAAGGCACGCTTCCTGAGCTCCTATATGGACATGGAGCCATGGATGAGTGCAGGAGATGTGTCTAAGAGCAGAGCTCTCACAATATACATGCCCCCTGTACCCAGAAAGTTCCACACGGCACATCAGTGCATAATATTAGAGCATGTCTCTAATATTATGTACTACAAGTGACCGCAGACACTGAAATGTAAGCCCCAAGCATTTCAGTGTCTGTGGACACTGTTATAGAAAAAAAATAAAAAAGGAACACAAGCACATCAGAAAGGTAGCAGCCTGCAAGTGCACACCCCCAAATGTATGCCCCCTTCCCTACATGCAGGGAAGCAGTAGGGCAAGAGGAATGCAATGTAAATTAAACAAATGTATTTTTTTTTAATAAATACATCATAAAGTTAAACGGAGCGCAGCGTGTTTGCACGCATGCTGCTATGCTTAGCCTGGCTGAAATCCTGAAAATGAAAGTCAAGTGCTATTGTGATTGCATGCATCATAAAGTTGCTGTAGCATAGTGGTACTGTCATGATTTAACATATATAACATGCTGTGTTTGAATCCCCTATCTGCCAGTATTTTTAATTAACATTTAATGGATTTGATTGACAGATGTCAATCATACTGCCCACATATAGCACAGTAGGGGTGGAATATGTAAAATACAAATGTAAAGAAAAATAATTACTTTAATGAAAAAAATAATAGATTTAAGCAATGCTTATCTACTGTAAGCATTGCTCATCTACTTTAAGCTATCCTTATGTATTTTAATCAGTACTCTGCAGATTTGAATGGAGCTAAGCAAAGTTCAGCATATTCAAACCCAGTCAATCTGGAAAAAGTGTGGGAAAACAGCCTTATTTAACCTGCACACATGGGAATACACCCATAACCATTTGGGATAGCTGTTAGCAGGACCAAAATGGCAGTTGTTGGAGAGGGAGTACACTTTCAAGTGCAATGCTGGGGCACCCAGGAGTCCAAGGTCATGGTTGGGCTCCTAATGAAAAAAGATGGCGTAAGGCTGCTGCAGGGCCAGTACCAGGGCACCCACTATAAAGCAGAGGCCTGAGACCAGCTTTCCTGTGATTTCAACAGTACCACTGGCATACCCTGGACTGGTGAGCAGGTGCGACACCATTATGCTGACCTGAAGCAGAGGAGGGGTGATACCTTGGACCATTGGATCCAAGAAGCTTGGGTGCAGGATGTCCCATGTGTCTGTAAGTATGCAGTCTTATGTATCTCCAACTCAGTATGGAAAACCGTTAAAACCTGTGAATGTGCAGGAGTGCTTAATGTGTGTTCTCTCCTCAGACAGCTGCTGATGAGAGGTCCCAGAATGTGCAGGCTCATGCACAGTGACTGGCCCGACCTATTATTGGTGAGTACAGAATTCCTTCTAATATTACCGGTAATAAATCACAAATAGTAATGTTAGTACTGTCTGTATATAGATATATATATATATATATATATATATATATATATATATATAAATATACGTATATATATATATATATATATATATATATATATATATATATATATATATATATATATATATATATATATATATATATACATAGATAGATATATATATAATGCAGGAGAGGAATAGTAGAATACATATGAGTGTGTCTGGGTGAACCTGCCAAGAAAGTGCTATATGTTAGGGCTACAGTAACACATAAATGAACAGCAGTTCCTTGTGCAGATCATGCAGGAATAGTAATTGTGGATGTCTGACTCATACTCAGATATGTGATGTGAAAAATAATAAAGGTTATACCAAAACCTGGTGTGTTTCATTTCACCTGTACCAGAAATATAGAAATGTGTATGCCCTGCAGAATGCATTAACTGAGATGAACTGATGTAACACTGCTTGTCTGCATAGTTTAGAATGGGCATGTGAAATACTTGTAAAACGCAACAGTACATGCTTCCAGCAGAATGTGAGTTATTTGTATGTCTGCTAGTATTGCCCTGTGTTAACCTTTCAAATGAAGATGTATGTAACTATGACTGTACTGAAAAATGCCAAAGGCTAACAGGTGCAGACCTAAAACCTACTCTGAGTAACAAGGAATCTAATTTGCAGTATGTATCTGTAAAACAGTGAAATTTGCAATTTGGGACAACAATCTTTGTTGTGTATGTATACTGTGTACTGAAAATGGGAAACAAATAATGCAACATGTGAGAAGAAAAGTACTGGTCAGAGAAATATGTACTACATAGAAATGTTAGAAACAACATACAACACTGTCCTAGTAGCTCAGTCTGATAAGAACTAAATGTCTAATTACATTTTGCACACACTATGGTTTGAATCCAGGGACTGCCACTAATATGTCAGTCTGCTTCTACACTTGCAAATTGCAATCTCAATACAAAATGTAAGGTACTGCAACACATATTTTCCACACAGGTAAGAAAGCTGAATTGGAATGCTAGTATAATGTGAATAACCAGGAAAGGTGTACAATTGTTGTGTTGACCAGCCCCAGTCCTACAAATACATGCAAACTAGCCATCCACACTTTGTAGTCTGGCCCACACAAGCCCCTGTAGTCTGGCCCACACAAGCCCCTCAAGTGTCACGCTGTCCCGGATAGTTCCCCCAGTTGCCATGAAATATGCACACAAAAGAATTGTCACAGTAGATGTATGCCAAAAGCACAACACACACCCCAAGGCCTGCAAATAATATGCGAGTCCCAGATCAAGAGCTGGAAACTGTAATATGTGTAGAAACAGTAATGTAATGTGCACACACTTCTCTTCTGCAAAGGGACCACAGGTACAGAAATCTGTATAGAAGCAGGTATGAGGTGTAGAACTAAAATAAGTGTACAAGTCATCTGTTGATAGGTACAGCTACTGGTGTGCTGTAGCAGTCCCATGGCTCAGGTAGAGTGTAATTGGTCAGAATGTAGAGTATTGAATATTAGAGTACTGACAAATATACTAGGAAGCACTTGTCAATGTAATCTGTTCCCTTCCCCAACCATGCAACTGAACCATTCATCACACTGAAACCAACATGGGTATGTTCTGATAAAAACCCCTACTGTTGGGACCGTTGTTCCATTCTGTTTATCATTCTGTTCAAACTGTGTGCATACTGACACTCCCTGTTGAATAACCATTGTTGTTGCCTGCCTAACATTCCTCTATCTGGCATGCTGTTGCAACTCTGAATGCCATTCCATACATGCATGGGTTCTGTTTGCTATGGCACTCGTATAATTGCACTGAGTTGGGTAACTGGGAATAGCTATGCATGCTATATTGACTAATGTTGTAATGTTATGTTCATCACTAACCAATATGTTCTGTAAACTACCACACCATAGTACGCACGGGAAGGCAGATCCCAGAGGATCCACCTCTCCCACCCCCCCTGGCCAAGAGACTGAGCCCCAGCATGTCTGGGACCCAACTCAGACCTCCTTCATCTACTGCTCCTGCACCACCCTTGGGTGGAACCACTGCAGGGGATGGGGCCTGTCTCCCCCTGCAAGTGGGGGCAGTGAGGATGTTGCCACCCCTGATGAGGTTTATGGAATGGTGCACAGTGTCGTCCAGACATAGCTGGATGACTGCCTGCTCCAGGTGGAGGGCAGGCTGGCACAAGTAGAGGGGCACGTGGCCACTCCAGCTCAGCCCCCAGCACAGCCACCATCGGGGCTGTGAAGGAGTAGTGATGACTGCCATCACGTGGGGACTTCAGTGCCACTACAACCTACTGGGGGGCTCATAAGCCTGAGTTTCCCACCTATCTCCCTATCAAGGTGTTTACCCCCTATGTGTCATACACTGCCCCTGTCTGCTGTCTTGTCTGTCCTGTCTGTCCTGTCTGTCTGCAAATACAAACTCTCCTACCAAACCTTCCTCCACACAATTACCTATGATCTTACCTTAATATCCCACTCTCACATAAAAAAAAATAAAAAAGGGCACCTGTCCCACAAATAAATCACGTCTAGTACATAGCTCTGCATTTCGCCCACAGACATGTATCCCTTGCAGAATCTATCCCCAACAGTTATCCATATTGTACGATGCCCACACCCCTCCCTGTAGGATGTGAGGCTCTAAAATTTAAATTGGTCACATTGAAAGCAGCTGTTGCTGCTGAAGAAATGCAGAGCTATGGTCCTTTCCTACACCCGTCCTGCACATCCCTACCTGTTTCTCCTCTTGTTTTACCACCCTGCTTGTGCCATTTCACCACTTTCTTATCACCCCTTGTTTCTTTATTTAAACTTAGCATGGGTTTAAGCTGCCATAAGCAGACATAAGCATTGCTTAGCTCTGCTTAAACCCATGCAAACTCACTCACAACTGCTTTCAAAGTGCTTTAATCACGCTGGCTCCAACAGCCATTGTTCTGCCCAGCAACAAAGAAAACAGCCCTTTCAAACCCAGGACACTGCACAGCCTAGCCAAAGTGATTTGCCACTAAGCCATGTCAGATATAAATAGCCCTCATGTTTTCACAAACATATCATCCACCACAGTCAGTCAACAGTACAGGAAATGTATTTAAACATGTAGATGTATATATCTATTTATGTATTTATTTTACATGTCTTAACTATGTTAGTCTGACCGAGCTTTTGGCTCATTTTCAGCAGACACCCAGGGAGAAAAGCTCCTCAGTGAATAAAATGTAACAAAGTCCCATTACAGTCAGCAGAAATGTTACAATCAGGTTACAATAGCACGTACGTGTGCATATTTATTTCCATCAAAATAAA
>NC_056726.1:1437944690-1437962190 GCF_019279795.1 Protopterus annectens
GGGTGCACACCATAGGGAACGGCCAGTATTCCTACAGTTGCCACCTTATCAAATGGACACTGTATGAGTCATCCACACAAAAGACAATTGTTGCCTGAAACATATACCTACAGAGAGGTCAAAGGATATAATACCACACACAGGTATGCGTACATGAGAATGCTTTGTGTACCATTACAGTTGTATATGCCATGTCATATAGCTGTTTAGACTTTGATATACATATAAACAGAAACTAATGCAACTGTCAAACAGATCAATTAATACAGTTTTCTCGAAAGCATAACACATGTTGCTGCCCAGGCCAAGGTCTTCAAGTAGTACAACAGTGAAGACAGATTGGGCCACAGGATAACAATCAATCAACAGTATGTAATGCAGATGTATAGTCCAGCAGACTCTAACTACACTCTGTAAGCAATCCCTTGGGGGAAATTACTTCAGTTGCCACAATGGGATGCATCTGTTTCATAACAAGGCATAACTGAAACCATCGCAATCACACTGACAAACAGAACAGTCTGTATGGCAGGAAGCAGTAGGCCTGCATTTTCCCAAGGTGAATTGTATGGTAATGTACATCCAGATACCTTAAGGCAGCTTACTCCTGATATCCCTCACATGTTTTTATAGCCTAGGTTAGTTATGATGCATCCCCCCATAGACTGACTTACAGGGGCATCTATCACTGTTACATACACTGACCTCTGGACTGCAGAAGGGAACCATGTATTGTGCAGACGAAGCCCACACATTTATGGACCCAACCCCACAATATGTAAAAGGAAACCACACTCAGCAAAATGGAATCAAGGGGGGAGGTGGAAGAAGAAGTTTCAACCTTATTAGTAGGGTATACGGGTCACACTCCCAGTGAGGTAGGTACAAACACCAATTGTGATACCTCTATACAGGGTATTCTACAGGATGGTGCCGTACATACATATAACAATTTTAAGATTTTTAATTATAGTAGTGTAAAACTGGAAACGGCACACTTCTCACTACTTTCTAAGGGTTTAAAATTTATACCCACAACTACTTTTAATGTAGTAGATAGTATAAGTGAAATAAAACTTTATACTAGAAAATTAAATCTAGCCATGCAATTTAAACAGAAATGTGATGATCCTAAACAATCACATCAGTTTAGGAAAAATAGTTGTTACATCCCTATTAGTCATCCTCAGGTATTAAATTATGAAAAAAAGTCAGTTAGGGATATGTACGCCCTTCATAAAAAGGTTAACAACATGAGAATTGATAAAAACTTGACTCATGAGGAGAGCACTTTATTAAAGGAATTAAGAGGTGATAAAAGTATAAGAATCATGAAACCGGATAAGGGAGGGGGGATGGTTATATATGATGCCACTTGTTATAGTAGTAGGATTCATGATATCCTGTATAATTCTGGAAATTATATGGTTACATCTTTAAATGAAGTCAATCAAGCATACAGGAAGATAGACATGTATTTGGAGGACTATCTACTTGAAAACAGAATAAATGAGGAAACATATAACTACATGCATGTTACTGATCCTATTTTGGCTACCATAGTAGGTATCCCTAAGACTCATAAAGATACTGTCAACCCCCCTTTCCGTCCTATAATATCAGGAAGTAGGTCGAAAACTTTCCGAATTGGGGAAGTTATAGACAAACTTCTTAAACCTATGTACGTTAATATTGGACATTTAACAAAAGATTCTTGGGAATTTTTAAAAAATTTTCCAATTAATGTAGATAAACAGAATATTATATTTACTTCAGTAGATGTAGTCGATCTCTTTTCAAGTATCCCTTTGGAAGAAGGACTACAGGCATTGACAAACAGCCTTAGAAAACATTCAGGGATGACTTGGGATCAGATTTCCCTATTAGTGGAACTCACTAGTATAGTATTAGAAAATAATTTTATATACTACGAGGGAGAACTATTCAGACAGACCAAAGGGGTAGCTATGGGGGCGGCCTGCGCCCCCATATATGCCAATTTGGTCTTACTGGATTGGGAGGAGAATGTCATATTCGATAGTAATTATTATATGAATGTGTCATACTACTCGCGATTCTTAGATGACATCTACATATTGTGGAATGGTGACATAGAGTCGTTCATGGATTTTACCCTATATCTAAATGAATCTAGCGAGTTCTTAAAATTTACCCATGAAAAAAGTACACATGGTGTTGCATATTTGGATACCTTAGTGTATATAGAGGATGGGCAGTTTAAATCAAGGATAAACAGAAAGACAACTTTTTCTAATTCATACTTAGACTATAGCAGTAACCACCCTTATAAATTGAAATATAATATTTACAAGGGGCAAATTATAAGGGCCTTGAGAATGACATCTGATAGTAAAGTCACAGAAGTTGAATTAGCATATATAACAGATTTATTTAGAGAGAGAGGTTATGATGAATGTATGATGTCAGATACTGGAAAATATGTTTTAAAGGAGTGGGGACGAAAATACACACCCCTCTTAGGTAGTAAACATACAGGAAGTGAGGAAACACCAAGCAGGGTGACTAGTGATGGAAATATAAATGATTCATCATTTAAAAAAGCTTGTATTGTACAGTATGGACCTTTTTCTAACCAAATTAAAACCATATTGAGAAGGAATTGGCAAATTATAACTATGGATGAAGAAGCACAAAATATATTGGGGTTAACACCGAAGTTTGTGTATAAGATGGGAAAAAACTTAAAATATTTGCTTGAAAATAGTCCTAATAGTGAAATTAATTCAGGGAAACACACTAGCAAATGTGGTGCATGTGGACAGTGCAAACACATTAGTGAAGAAAGGACAATTATTTTAGAAAACTATAATAAAACCATCATTAGACCTGTACAAGGCAATTGTTCCACTAATATGTTGATTTATTTGGCTAAATGTAATTCATGTCCTGCTTTTTATATTGGCAGGACAGAAAGACCTTTTAAGAAAAGGATATACTCACACATATACAGCATTAAAACAAAGGATGAAAAAAATGCCCTATTTAAACACACCAACAATGTAGGTGCTCACCATGCTTTCAAATTTACCATCTTGGAAAGAATTAAGTACAACCCTAGAGGAGGTAATATAAAAAATCAGTTGGCATATAGGGAATATTGGTGGCAAATACATACGGATGCGATGACATGGCCTGGTTTGAATGATTACATCACAATTAAACCACTGTTGACAATCAAAAGCTAGAGTGTTGTTAATCATAACTTGACTGATATATTTGTTATGTACTGCCATTTATATACATTAGTGCACTTTTCATAAGGCATATATTATTAGTGTTTACAGTTTATATATAGTTTAGTAAGCATGTAGGCATAAATGTTTTACCAAGGAGCCTTATGTATTTGGGCATCAATAGATGATCTTGTATTTTTGTATTTTTTAAAAGTGATATTGTATCAGGAGTTTAATACAACTTTTATTTTTCTACATAGAGTAACTTATCTTACAAGTTAGATGTGGATTTTTTAGACTTTAATAATAAGGAAGATGGCTTTGATAGCTAATATTTTCACATTTTTATTTTTATATTTTCATATGTTTGTATGTTTAACTTGCTTAAAAGCACTGTAGCTTTAAGCAATTTGCATATGGCGCCAATGCTATGTATTTAAACAATGAATAAGAGTTCATTTAACAGTTCTGAGGAAGCTCATGGTGTACGAGTGAAAGCGCTAAACTCATTTTGTGGAAAATAAATTGCTTCAACTTTTAACAGCAATTCTTAGTTATTTACCTTGGCTCAAACGAGACTTTATATTTTTTGCACTGAGGGTTTGATTATATGACTGGCATCAGTACTGTGGAGGCATCTCGTTTAAAAGAGCAAACTTGTTTGGTTAGTTCCTGACCGTTATACGAGTGCAAACAGTGACTTGGTTCGTTGTTTTACATTTTTTCAGTGCTACCAACACTGTGTTTCTGGTGTCGACCAAGGTGAATTGTATGGTAATGTACATCCAGATACCTTAAGGCAGCTTACTCCTGATATCCCTCACATGTTTTTATAGCCTAGGTTAGTTATGATGCATCCCCCCATAGACTGACTTACAGGGGCATCTATTACTGTTACATACACTGACCTCTGGACTGCAGAAGGGAACCATGTATTGTGCAGACGAAGCCCACACATTTATGGACCCAACCCCACAATATGTGTGAAAGCCACAACAGCAGTGGAATGATGGCAGAAATGACAGCATGACATACTCACAGGCCACTACATAACAACCCCTGACAGCATGTCATATGGACAAAGCATGGTATGTAGGTGGAGGACAGACGCCAAAACACAGGCCCCTATGTGAAATAGTGTTTTCCTACACTAAGCAAGTTACTTGTGTTACAGGATAGCCTGCAACATACCCTTAGTCAGGAATATGAAGTCAGAAACACAACTGGATGTAGCCATGTACTTATAGCACTCAACACATACAGTGCCAGTGATATATCTGACACAAGGCCTGTATGGTGGACAGAAAAAACATAACAGGCACACCTCTGGACATCAAGTGGATAGGCCCACAATTGAGAGCTCTGCAGATAGACTGCATTCCATGTTAAACTAGTATGTACACAAAAACCCTGTAACACTGGAGCTATACAATGCATACAACAACACTACTCATACTCTCTCTTTAGTCCCGGAACCTCATACAAATATGTAGCTGGCCTGAGTGTGCAAGTTCTCTTGTAAGAGGTATTGCTACCTGCTGTCTGTAACACTGCTGCCCACACACAGGAAGGATGTCCTCCATACAGGAAAGGTAAAGGGACCACGGTCACATGATGTAGAGATTTATAGTAGTGGGTTGCCATGACAGTTGTAATTGGAAGTACTACACAGCATGCTGCATGCAGGTAGCAAGTGGATGACACTGATTGGTTCAGAGGCCATCTCCTGATCATGTGCATCACCTACAAAAGCCATGCTGAAATCTATTCCAAGCAGCTCAATACATTTTCTAGAGGGAGAGAGAGAGAAACCAGAACCACAACCACAACCAAAACCAAAAAAGAAAACCAAAACAGAAACAAAGACAGCAGCCTAAGGCAAAAGGCAAGGAGAAAAAAAAACTCCTACAAGGAAGCCATACAAAACAGACCTCATTCCCACAACAGGTATGTGAAGCATACTGACTGTGGTATTTGGTCCATAATTGTGGGATAGATGATGTGGAATGATATATATGTGCCATAAGGTGTTGTTGTAATGATGTTCAGCTGAACAACTACTATGGACAATAGAGTCTGTCCCTGTGGGTAGTAGCCATACCCGTCAACTGTGTAGAGCAGCACTGACTGACAAGATGTGAGCCAACATAGTGTGTGTTATGTAATGAAAAGGATGTATATTACCATGGCCAATAGCTGGTGGTGGGAGTAATGCCACAATGATGAACAAGTGAGTTCCAGACCACTTGCAGGACACTCAGATTAACATGTATTGTAGCATGCTGAAATGCCATAGGCATGTAATAAGCTTACCTGCAATCTGGCTCTATATTTACCCCCTAATGTTAGGCTGTGTCCATATGTGGCACCTGTCTGTGTAGTAGCAAGCCAGAACAGTGCAGCTATGCAGGAAAGCGGGTTATGGATTGTGGACCTGATGTATGAATGTACCCCATATATAGGTATGTATATTTGTATGTCTACAGATGTCTGCAGATATACAGATACCCATATGTAGACACACACACACACACACACACACACACACACACACACACATATATATATATATATATATATATTTTATATAGCTATATATATATATATATATATATATATATATACACACACACACACACACACGCACACACACACACACACACACACACACACACACACACACACACACACACGTATACAGCATCCAACATATCTACTCAAATATATATATATATATATATATATATGTGTGTGTGTGTGTGTGTGTGTATGTCTACATATATACAAACACGCACACACATATGTATGTAAATACATGTCCCCTATATTACCACCACAGTACTGCATGCTATGTGTGAGGGAACATCACCCATATCAATACACACAGATATATACAGCTGTACGTCTTTGCAACTTGGACAGTTATGTCACATGCCAACCCCTTGTTGGGACCACATTGCCCTTGTCTGTGAAGTAGGGAAAGGAAATATGGGGAAAGACAGCAGGTATATTTGTGGAGGGGTTCGGGTTGGTAGATATGGAGGACAGCCTACAGGGGTGGTATATGACACATGTTGTCGGTAAACACCCTGGATGGTGTGTGTGGTCTTCAACGTGGAATCCCAATGAGCCCCGATATGGAAACAATTGGAACAAGACCCCCACCCATTGCTAGTCACAACAGCAGTTTCACGGCCCTGAAGGTGCCTGGCCTGGAGGATGAGCAGGAGGAGTATGTGGACCCTGTGATTGTGTACTGGGGGCCTCAAGGTGCTGTAGCACATCCCACAAGATTGTGTGCAGCCCCCTATGGAACAGACCCTGGACCTGACCTCAGGTGACAGGATTATGTCTGTGTGTGCCCCTGGGGGGGCACCATCCCCTGAGGTGATTCCACCTGAAGGTAGTGGTTGGACCAGTAGGTGAGGAGGCCCCAGGATGGGTCCCACATTTGATGTGGCCTGGTAACATGGCCAGATGAGGTGGGAGAGGTGGTTCTGCTGGCAACTATTCCCTAAACATGCTATTGTGTCACTGTTATGGAAGATATGTGGGTAGTAATACTCCACATAATCCCTTGAACATGTCCAACAACATGCACTGATATCCCCAATAATACAGAATGACAGATGTGCAGCAATCACATAGAAAGCATACCACATGCATATATGAAACCATAGTGGCCCTGACAATGGCATGCAGGGGAAATAGTCCATAACAGGCCAGGAATGATATTGTCCCCACAGGGAACATGGCTACAAACACATAGCACAAAGTGTGGTACAATACAATATATGTTCCAATGGTACGTAAGCTGTAGCCACACCTATTGAGTTGTGTGAACAGTTTGTTGTCACTGATATGGTGGGGGGGAGACAGAGATGTGTATTAAAAACGATGGTAACCTTGCTGTATGAGTTGCTGAGACCAGTTTCCATCCTTATGTCTTTTAGGCAAGATGTCCCATGACCATTTACCAGTGTATTCAGTGGTGGAAAATGAGGGCATTTCAAGCCACCTTATACAGCACAATCCAGTTCTGTTCGGCAGAGTAGCCCATGAGCAGCAGGAGCAGACCGCCCTGTGGATCAATCTAGTTCACATGGTCAATGATGGCCTGCATAACCATAGTTATGAGCAGGTCTGGCATCATTGCAGTAACCTGCTTTGCAATGCCCGTCGGCATGCTGCTGCAGTCGGGGGAATCTCCTCGCAACAGGAGGAAGTTATGCAGACCATCCCCCATGACACATGTGGAGGAGCTCCTCTCCAGCCTCATGGCACCTCCTCGCCCGCACATGCAACAACTGGCGGAGACCATAGTGGAGATGGGTGATACCCACCCACCGACTGAGGAGTGAGCATGTAAGGCTACAGGGCACATCAGTAAACCACTGTTGCATATGCATCTGTATAGGTAGATCATGTATATGTGAGATGTCATATATATATATATATATATATATATATATATATATATATATATATATATGTATATATAGTCTGTTGCTGCGTAGGTAATAAACAGATGTGCATAAGCTGTAGTATTGTGGACTTGTACTGTAGATGTACTGTAATGCTGCACCAAACCTGTTGCAATGTCACAGCTGTGGCTACTGACATCCCATCTCTCACACACTTCTGTAGGTCCCTCTGGTATACCACCAAGGCAGCAGCCTGTAGCTGGTGAGTATGGTTTATGTTCATGCTTGCCAATACACTGGTCATGTAATGGCTATGTTATATTCCATGCACGCATCTAACACACCTGCCCATAATGGATGCCGTACATGTTCACATATTGTTGCTGATAACTACACTGCAACCCAATGGTGACTATGATGGTGTATCTGAAGGCTTTGTCAGACACCTGCAATATAACTAAAATCCTGTCATTGCGAGATGTGTCCACAGGGATGAGCATAATGGTGGAACACATGGCCTACAGTAGGGACATGTGTGAAACATCACCCATATACAATGCTACAACAGTGTATATACCAGTATTACAATGGCAACTGTTACAGATTTACACTACGGCATATCATGATACTGTGGTCCACAACTCTTTAAGCCTGCAATGTGGTCCCAACATGAGCAATGTGTGTGTAATATGGAATTATACATTAGGACAGCAAATATGGGGAATACATATCTTCACGAACGCTGGAACCATATGTGTGCACACACTGCAGATAAAATACAGTGGAATCAGCTGTTGAGGTACTGATTGCATGCAATTGTCATGGAAATGCACCTTTCACCAAGTACACTTCCCCAGTGTCACACCACATATTGGTCTGCTGTCCAAGACATTTGGCCATCAAATGTGCATACTTACCTGCAACAGAGGCAGGTGTGGTTTGCACACATCTTACATGACATGGCGTGGGCCCCATACCTAACAGGTAGCACCCATGAGCTGGACATGGAGCCATACCTCACCACTGCACATGCCATGGCAAACAGTGCAGACAGTCATTATGTGGCAAAGATGTATGGGACAGGAATGATGTAGGAAATAAACAGATGGCCATCTAAGACAAAGGATGTCACATGTAGCAAACTGGTCATGTGGGCTACCCAGTAACATGCCACAATACTGAGGGGGTTGCAGGAATGTCCAGCAAGTACTGGTTGTGCAGTACCCATGTCAGCAATTGCCTTGACTCTGCAAGTGTGTGGCATATGGGTTAGGGTAATCAGATGTGACAGGTGTACTACAGGAAACATTAGCCATGCCTCTCTACAGGTAGTTAACACATAACAGAAGTGGTTCCCAACAGTCATGCATTGCAATGTGTACTGGTGCACCAAGACCACGTTGGAAACCTACAGACAGTAGCATGTTAGAAACAGGTGATGCACAACCAATGCCTCACCTCACCTCAGGTCCACCATCCCCATCTGCATTGTACCAGTTCCAGTGTACATCTGTATGTTTGCCATTCATTAGCTGGAACTAGGCTGTTACACATGGTGTTCAGTGTTTGGGACATTGCAAACTAACACACATGTGTAGGCCATAGTTGACAAGCATCTGCAAAAAGGCAGACGGTGGGGAGGGGGTGTCATCATGACACACCATGCACTGCAGCAGGGATCCTAAGGATGCTACCAATGGCTATTTCTGCACACAGTTAGGTTCAGGAACTGTGGCAGATGTAACCTTGACTCCACAGCAATAGTGACAGCAGTGTGTGAACTCCAAGGGATGTGCACATGAGTTGACCTTGCAATCATGCAGAGTTGGGGCACATGTGTAGGGCAGACTGACCATATACTGGCAAATGCAGATGGGTCATGCTAGTATACCCCTGCCAGGAATAGTGACTGCTGTAGTAGACATAACAATAGGTGCAATAAAATGTCATGATAAGGGCGTGCACACATATGCACCCACAAAGTGTATGCATCATGGCTAGCCATCTGCACACCTAACACATTTGTTAGACACTGCATGTGAACGTGCAGTACATATGTCAAATATCAGGCTCATGTAATGTTAACATATGCAGTGATGTGGTCCCATGGCATATAAAGGAAAAGTGTGCTATATGAGTAAGGGTGTGTACACTCCCCACAGCCACGGTAATGTTTTACAGTTGTCAGTGTAATAGTATCATATTGGTCATACATGCACCGCTGATGTTAAGATCTGTAAATCAGACATCAAGCATTCATAAATGACATCTATCCACATATCATCCCATGTATATGTCGGACAAACACATAGGGGCTGTGAGCATTAGAACAGACATAACTGACACATTAATACACATTTAGCAATGGTGTGTATACCTGTGAGGTATGGAGCACAATACATGGCAGGGTGCCGAACTGCTGCACAGCAATAGTGTTTTCCAAGGGAAGGGGCATCACCTACTAACACAGCCCATGCATCACACACATGTATACTGTTTCTAGCATGGATTGAGTATAGCTGCACTGCATGCTGTTGAGTACCATATGTTATGCATGTTCACAGATGGGTAACAGGAAGTCTGTGTGTACTATCTTTATGCAACCTTACCTATAGGTGTGTGTGTGAGGGGGTTATCTTGTCTGCAAGTGCAATCTGGTGGAGTGGTGGTGGAATGATGCATGTAGGACATGTGTGTGCATGTGTGTGTGTTTGTGCGGGTGTCCATTTATGTACATGTGTGATTGTGGGGTTGTTCATATGTCAGTACTTCCCTTTGGAATTGTGCAGTACATGGATGTGGACTGACACATGAGACACCAGGAATACTTGTCTGATATGTAATCACAGGACAGCTGATAGTATAATAAGGTCTGTAGCATGGAACAAGCATTGGGAGGGGAAACTAGACACCAGGTATACCCTTAAAATTGCAATCAACAGAAAGGTGGATGACTACCCACATATGCAGCACTACAGATGCATTGGGAAATTACCAGAAAACACCAGGGAGTGTATCCATATATTACTGTTGTCCACATGATAAGTTGATTGAGCAGCAGATCTGGCATGTACTGAGCAATAGTTACATATGACACTCCAGTGCATGACATTATGGAGTGAATGTAGTAGCCCCTAACATATGGGGGCCATGCTCACAAACTCCAGACATACCCAGGGTGAACACTGGATGACACCAGTGAGGCCTTGTAAAACATACACCACCCAAGTCAAGGAGGTAATGGAGTAACAGGCCTGTTGTTGTGATCACTTGTCTAGGCAATTAGAAGAATGATATATTAATGAATAGTATTAATGAGTGTAGGTTCCCAAGTGTGATGTTGGATGGGGAACTTAAGAGAATAACATTGGGAGAGTCTGTAACCTCAGGGACAGGTAGGTATTATGGCGGAATATCAGTGTGTGTGTGTGTGTGTGTGTGTGTGTGTGTGTGTGTGTGTGTGTGTGTGTGTGTGTGTGTGTATTGTTAAGCAATGATGTACAGGTCTAAACGTGCATTTTTGTTTCCCCTCACAGGTGGTGAGGTGGGTCAGGGTCCTTCCTGCATGCAATTTGATGCTGGTGTCCATACAGACACTGAAAATGATGATAGGTGTGTTGAGGCACATCCAGGATTTTTAGAAGCCAAAACTGTGCCATTGTTTGACATCCCCCTGTTATCCACCCCATCTCCGCACACAGTCACAGTGCCTATAGATACCCCATCACCAGTGGCCATAGCAGAGGGACAGTTGGCAGTTGGTGGCAGTGCACAGGACAGTGTGGTATCTATGGCGGCTGTGTCTGGACACAGCAGCCATAGCCAGATGTCCGGCAGGGTACCGCATAGGCAGATGTACAGGGGTGCTTGTGGGAAGACACCTGGTCCTCATGCCCCTGGCAGAAGTGCCACATCTGGTACCACCAGACACATGTTTCAGGCTGTCATGGAGGCACAGGCATGTATGGAATGGTATGCCAGACAAGGTCTGAGGCTGCAGAGGGCTGCTTTGTCAGCTGTGAGTGACAACATCCATGATCTTGCAGGTGCCCTCCATTATTTTACAGTGGTCATGGATAGATGGTGAGGTGAAAGGGTGGGCCTCCTCGACTGTGGATTGTCTGTACTAGAACATGTTGTGGGAGTGGTGTGATGGCCACGTGGATGTATGCCAGCAACACCAACATCTGGAAGCCAACATAGATGTGCAAGAACACCAAGCCACTCCCATAATGGCAGTATCAACCCCGGCACTGCAGGGGGTGCTGTCCACACCACAACACTGCAGGCCACATGCACGTGGCCTTGGTCAGTCCCAGGAGGGACTTGGTTCCAGTGGACATCTGTCATCATCAGGGGAGAGTAGCATATTGAGGCTTGTACCTAGACATGCCAGTGGAACCTCTGGCAGGCACAGTTCTCATGATCATGGCCAGAGGCAGTGAACTGCACACCCTGCCGGGTATGGTCTGCAGCTGTCCAACAAACACCTGTATACGACAGCCACATGGCAAAACTGTGTACATGCATACTCACACACACACACACACACACACACACACACACACACACACACACACACACACATGGTGTCAAATGTATGGCCCAGCCTAGGTCTCAGGCAAACCAACAACACACCCTGTGCATATGATGATACCTGTGCCACATCCCTGTCATCCATAACACTGATGCAGGGACAGGCTAATATGCTTCCGATGTACACGGTGACTGTACTACAGTGTACCAATGTACTGCTGTGTAACATGTTGTCAGCAGTTCCATTTAATGCTTACATGTCAGGCAGTGTAGCTGTCCAGCCATGATGCATTACAGCTGTTATTAACACTGACTAATTGCGGCCTTCATAATGTTATCCATTTGTGCTGTAGGTGTCCATGTGTCAGCAGGAGGATGGTCTGTTGTCATATCTCACAAGGGGTGTGTCACTGTGGTGACACTTTGGCTGTGCCATATCCTGGGTACAGGTGCACACATGTCACAGGTCTGTATAACAGTTACTGCCTGTGCCACATGGCCAATAGGTCTGGTGGTGGTGTATACAGGTGAGTGCATGGTGGCTGCTGTTAGCGGCCCTTCTACAGTGGATAATGGTAGTTGTATTGAGTAGTACACACCATATGTTTGTGTATAACACACACACACAGAGGCTTAGGTGCTGATGCACTACACAGAGAATACTGTACACATGGATGTATGTACCTGTGCAAGGAACCCATTGTAGCCTATGTAAGTCCACCAAGCCAGCCTATGCAGAATAACACATGGTGGAATAAGCAGTCTGCTAGTTTAATGTCATTGACCATGGTAACGGCAGGGTATATGTCCCCTTCCCCAATGTAGTGCAATCCTCAACACTGTAAACATATGTGTGCTGGTGTGGGTGGCACACCCCTACCCTTTGGAGGGTGAAAGGTGCTGTGGAATCACAGGGAGTGTAATAGACAAATACCTAACCTGTTAACATGAACTGTACAGCATTACAGCCAGCTACATGAGGGGGATGCACTCAGCAGTAATCGCAATGATGTCTGTGTCCATAACAGCCACACCCAGCTATATATATACCAACCCCAGTATTGCTGCACACCTATAGAGTGGGGAAGAGGCCATTTACAAAGCTAACAGTAGTTGTGATGGAATGTATGTCCGCAGGATGATACCTGTGACATGTTACCATATGCCACACAGTTTTTGGACAGATGACCCCCTGGAACATGTATATTCTGCAACCTGAAGCTAATCCCTCCACATACACACACACACTCTTACTTGGCAACACTGAGACTAGACCCCTACCTAGGTATGCAGTGCTACTGATGAATATGGCTTTACATGCACACACCACACAGCTTTTAGGATGAGGTGTGTTCCAGGTTACATGTTACATGCATAACATCCCCAGACATGTACAGTATGGCAATGGTGTATGTAATGGTTGTATATGGAAACTACATAATGTGGCATACTATCATATACACATTGACAAACACATAACAGTCAGACACACATCCAAAAGACTTGGGCCTATCAGTGCTAACTACCTTGTCAGTGTGTCCTTTGTGTTACAGGTAGGTTGCACACAGCACATGCATAACTGGGCTGGATAGTGTTATCAGTTACCTGTATGGTTGATGGTGACAGTGGTCACCATACAGTGGTACATGGGACATGTACTGGAGTACCATGGTGTAATGGCATTATACCCAGCACACACACCCCACTGTGGATATTGTATGCACTGGAACCCATGATGACACTCTGACATACCCACCATCACACATTGACCAGGACTGCAATACAAACCCTTTTCCAACCCAAGTGTGCTACTACAGGGATATGCATCTAATGCATATGCCACAGGCATAGTAGTGTGATGCATTGTCATGCCTCTCCTATGGGCAGCAACATCACTATCCCTAATACTGTGTGGCAATGCATATAGTACTAGGAGTATGTGGCCTTGGAATGCTGTAGCCTACATATATACACACATGCACATATGCACACACATGCCAGTACTCAATGGGTATCCCATGCCTATCAACGCATTTGTACAACAGTGTTGCACTGGTACTGCAAGGTACAGGTAGCCCTTAGGGAGGGGAGCGTAACAAGGTACATGCAATGTCTGGTACAGCAGCAGACACATCTAACTATGGCAATGGTTTGTACGGTGTGTGTGAAGGGCATCAGGGTAGTCCCAGCAACAGATATACAAGCACACAAACACTGATATGCTTGGTAATGCACACTAACTCATTTGTCAGTACTGGGGTGCATCACTGCAGATGTTCATAGGTGTGTACCAGGCTATTGTTCATGGAGAGATGGAAATTGTAGAGGATGTGTTTACAGTGGTATCATGCCACCTGCCATGTGTCAGCAGCCCATCTATCAATAGACACCACTTTGGTGACCCACAAAGTGAGAGTGCCATGCATCAGCCAATTCTCTGGGTGCATCCTTCAGAGGGCCAGTGAGGTGCCCCAGTTGACATGTATGCAACATGTATGCGTGTCTGTCTGTTCTGCTGACTGTGGTAGTGTAGTTGAGGTATCCATGGCATGTGGTACATACAGGGTGTTGAGCCCTATCTGTGGCATTTTTGTAACACAGCTGGGAGACATGTCAGTTTCAGTCAAGCGTAGATTACCTGTACATAAACAAGATGGATACCTGACATCTGCACATCTGTACAGAGGTCATACAGACATCAGCTAACCAACTAGCTATGCATTAGGATGCATGTGTTGACAGATAGACATCTGACACTGATAGGTATGCCATTAATACACGATGGCAGCCCTCACTGAAATGTGCTATAGACACAGTAGTCTACAGTTATTTTCCACATGTCAGATCATTATCAATTAGGAAATACATTTTGATACACAGCTCACACACCAGGAACACGACAGTGAGGACTCATTGTCCATCTCTGCATGCAGGGGTGTTTGTTTCCAGTACTACAATTAGCCATTTACTCTTACTTGGGAAAGCACTGTCAACAGTAGTAACGTAGTGATACACTACATGCCAGTGTGAATGCATATACCCTGGGATACTACCCTTGTATGTAACACATTCAAATTGATAAGAGTGTTGTACAAGCCATATATACTCAAGTGTCCCAGACAGGAGACTCACACCCCTTGCTACTGTAATGAAAGCACATAGATGCATGTTATGTACATGGACTTACATACACTTATCACAGATGTCATGACACTGCTATTTTTTCAGACTGAAATGTGATCACTATTTCCCAGGGCTGAGCTTACTTAAATGATACTGCTAAGCAGATTCTGAGCTTACTTAAATGATACTGCTAAGCAGATTTGTGCACTGGTAAGTGATGCCTACACGGTGTAAGTGCCTATTCATTCAATGCATATATATTTTTATACATACATATATATATATATATATATATATATATATATATATATATATATATGTGTGTGTGTGTGTGTGTGTGTGTGTGTGTGTGTATATATATATATATATATATATATATATATATATATATATCTATATCTCTATCTATATCTATACTAGCTGTACCCGGCCACGCGTTGCTGTGGCTCAGTCTGGTTAAATGGAAAAGAAAGAAAAGAGAAAGTGCACATTTCTAATATGTTTAATTTCACAATGCTTGTGGGTATACGATATTTTTTGTTGTTCCCTTGTCTGTGCAGATATAGAGATTGTCTGGTTTGCCGACTCTAGAACATGCAACATATAATTGTCCATGTAAGAAGCAACCCGTGTGTAGATCTAAACCGCACAATTCTAAAGATTGGCCCTGAGCTTTGTTGATGGTGATTGCAAACGCCAATCAAATTGGGAATTGCAATCTCTTAAATTGAAATGGCATATCCGCTGGAATCATAGGAATGCAAGGAATGAGGACAGCTTCACCTTTGAAAGGTCCTGTCAAGATTGTTGCTTCTATAACGTTGCTCATTAATTTTTTTACTGCAAGCCGCGTGCCGTTGCAAAGCTTTGGCTGGTTGATATTTCACAACATGATAATTGGCACACCGATTTTCAATTGCAGTATGTGCAGTGGCATCCCTGGCAGATCGAGTGAATTCAAAAATTCTGTTGGATAATTAACCGCTTCATCTGCTTCCACAACAGTGTAGACGGACTTGTATGTGACTGCCTTGCTTTGAATGTTAGACTGAATAATATTGTTAAGTTCGTAGACGTCTTTGTTCTTGGCCACAAGAATAGCTCGTTCAGTCATCCAGTCGTGATTCTTATAATTGGTTTGAATATTGGGAAATACTTTTTCATCCAATTCTTCTTTTGATGTCACTAAATTGCAGAAGTTATGAGGCAATGAAATTTGTCCTGAGGTCAGATCAACCAGCATCTTTCTGTTCCCAATTTCCAGCAATTAATGTGAGAATATCTCAGCTGATCAATTGTTTTGCAGCTGGACATGCATATTTGTAGTTAATTTTAACGTCTTTACATGTCGCCACAAAGAAGAGTATTTCAGGCAAGCATTTATTTCGTCCGCTGGTGTCGATCGAGGAAGTACAGGTAATGCTTGCCTGAAATCTCCTGCAAGCAATATTAATGTGTTCACAAATGGTCTGATGTTTCCACGCAAATCTTGCAATTGTCGATCAAGAGCCTTGAGAGATTTTTTGTGCGCCATTGTGCATTCATCCCAAACAATAAGTTTGCATTGCTGCAATACTTTTCCCATGCCGGATGCTTTGGAAATGTTGCACATGGGAGTTTCAATTAATTGTATGTTCAATGGCAATTTCAAAGTGGAATGAGCAGTTCTTCCACCTGGTAGCAATGTCGCAGCTATTCCGGACGATGCAAGAGCTAAGGCTATGCCATTTTGGGATCGAATTGGTGCCAGAATCAATGTAATTATGAACATTTTACCAGTTCATCCTGGCGCATCTAAGAAGATTTCTTCAACCCCGTTATTGACAGTTTGCATTATTTGATCATAAATGCCTTTTTGCTCAAGCATTAGCTTAGGAATATTTGATTGCACATATGACAAAAGATCACCCATATTATAATTTTGTTCACGATGCAATTCTACATTGAACGAAGCAGCAGCAGATCGATTCGGTGATGGCATTCCCAATTGATTGAGAACCTTGTTCGCGATTTCTAAGCACAAATCTTCAATCATTATCAACGCTTCATTGTAGATTTCTGCTGTGAAATCCATGTTCATATTTGAATTTTCCTTGCGTATTCGATGGAAAATATCCTTAGCCATATGCGATTTATATTTCTCCCATAACTCTGTTGGAGATGAAGGAGAGCAGGCGGTCAAAATGATTGCAAACAATGCAC
>NC_056726.1:1437967190-1438002190 GCF_019279795.1 Protopterus annectens
TACTCAAACACATAACACTGCCATGACAGATATTAAATCATGTAGACCAGCCATATCCACACAAACCCTATTAAACCAACATTACTTCAAATGTAGAAGAGCAAGACTTACATTCTATCTTCATGTCTGGAACATCCCCCTCCTGTTTGTTGGTCTGTCTCCATAGTGTATGTTGTAAGAGATATATCCCAATACCCTCTGTGATGCTGTTTGCCATACACCGACATGAAGTCCTGCTCACAATGAATGAAAAGGGTCAACACCCAAATGATGTCCTTAGTTATAGGAGTGTGTTTCCATGCAATTGGCTATGTGAATTATACCACAGCTGTTCCACATGCAATCAGCTAGTGGGGAAAGGCAATTTGTGCTCAGGTCATCAGCTGATCATGAGCATCACTTACAAAACAGAAACTGCTGCCTAAGCAGAGCAAGTGTACTTTTCAACATCCACCAGAGAGGGAGTGAGGGAAACAGACAGATACAGAGTAAGACAGGAAGGGGTTAGGGGAGTAAAAGCTAATCATGTTTGTGTCATGCACTTACCAGTACGGGGTTTCAAACCCCTGCCTGACTACATATTGCTATTACATTTATATGCTGTTATTGCATGCACCACAAAGCTTACATGTTATCCATGGCATGTGGAGCTTAGATGTTAGAGAGCTGTCCAAAGATATCTTTGAAGGTGAGTGACATCAGCAACAATGATAAAGGAGGGATATGGTAAGTGTAGTACATGTGCCTGTCCACAAAAGCAGGTGTCAGGAAAGATACAACCACACACTCTCAGGGACTCACACACATTATCACAGTTGGCAGGGTCAGGATTTGTATTCCTAACTAATTATGTTGCTACACTACAGTATTACGCAGGTACCACATGCACCACAGATGTTATCAGGCTGATATATGGGCAAAGGGTATGTCAAGGTCACTGACATCAGAAGGGATGCTACAGTAGGGCAATGGGAGGTGTTGTGAGTATGAATGGCTCTCAAATCATTAATCTCCACACACAGACACAGATTTGCCAGTACTGACATGCATGGGTTCATTGCTTCACAGGTGTCTAGTAGTTGACTATGGCCGAAGGCTGTACAAGGCTAGGTAAAGGGTAAACCTTGGCATCAAGCCACATGACAAGGGTCTGCAGTGTGGCTCAGGGGTGTAGTCCCTGGACTGTCCCACTCTGGTGGGTACTGTATCCACCATCCACTCATCTGGGTTACTACTGCAGGTGGCCACTGCCGTGCAATGCTTGCCATGTATGTGTTCTATATTCCATAACATGGATGGTGTCTGGGTTGTGCACATGTCACACATGCATGTTCTGTGACATGTGGAAGTGTACCTGGGGTGTCTGGGGCATGTTGTGTGGACAGATTTTTACCATCTGATGTGGCATTCCTGTCCTTATTTGGTGAGAACTGCCTATGGAAATGAAGGTGTGCCTGCACCTACATTGACAGCATGATACAGGTACTTTCTGGTATTAGTGGCATCTCCCCATACTGGGCATCTGTATAAGGCATGGTATTTCCTTTGGGGCTTACATTTGATGACTCTACAGTTGTTGCAGGTGACCAGTGGGGAACATAGCAAAAGGGCACTAACAGCAATTATTGGCGTATTGTATGGATGGGACAGGGTGCCATGTCCTCTATAGTCCATTGAAATCACACCGTGCTTTGTTTCTGTGGGAAATATGCAGGGAACTACCAATATAGTAGTTTTTGCCTAGACAAGTGTGTTTGTGTATGAGACATGGGTGGAGAATATTATCTGGGTAATACAAGAGTTGCCTATAAGTTTCACCAGTCCATAATGTCACATGTAGGGGTATAAATTGTCTACATCAGCCTCTCTGCTGTTTGACATCTGTTGTCCTGGTAAGGTGGACATTGTGACACAAACATGATTAGCTCAATATAAGAAATTTGCAAATTCCGCTCATAATCAGTCCTGTTATTACACAATCACAGCTACCTCAACATAGGATACTGATGACAAACACGCACACATACTACTGAGATTCAAATCTCTACCTAGTTAGGTATTGCTACTACAGTGTACAGCATTTATCACACGTGCCACGGAGATTACAGGGCTAACCCTTCTCCAAAGGTATATTTCAAGGTGGATGACATCAGCAGGCTTGCCAATGTAGGGTGATGGAAGATGTAGTGACTGCCACTGGCCTCAGAAGCATTGATCCCTACACACACACACACACACACACACACACACACACACACACACACACACACACACACACACACACACACACAGAGAGAGTCTCACAGTTGTTCTGTCTGGGATTAGAACAACTACCTAATGCATTATACTACTGCAGTACGCAGTTACAGCATGCACCATGGAGCTTATAGGGCTAATCCTTCTCCAAAGATGTATTTCAAGGTGAATGACAGCAGCAGGCTAACTACAATAGGGCAATGGGGATTGCAGTGTGTGTGAATGGGCCATACACCATTTGTCTGGGAGCGCACACACAACACTTAGTCACAGACAGGTCTACACTTGACAGGACCATGTATACATCTGCTAGATGGATAATGACTTGTACTGTCATGTTACACAGTTATCAGAAGCACCACAGACACTATAGTGTTGAGGGATACCAAAAGCAAATGTCTATAGTGATAGACAATTGCACATCATTGGTATTGTCAAATTGGAAGTGTGCTGGGTAAGACAGGTGTCCTGATGGGAAGCTTTGTGTCACTGTCTGTCACTCTCTTACCCACATCTATGTATGTGTATGTTTGACCTATTCTAGTGTGTTGTCCTTGGATATATGTGTGTATTCCTATCCGATGTGTGTGCAAAGCATGACTGGTGTACAATGTGGAGTATGTGCACAGACATCTGCGACTGACAGATATGTATAATCCACTGTTGTTACCAGAGATGGGCTTCATTTCTTTAAGTGTAGCAGCATGCCCAGTATGACCTTCTGTATTGCATGTGTGAATTCATTCCAGGTGGGTTGTACTCCAGCTCAGGCATTTGTGTTCTACACCTACAGCTAGCATCCTGTTTCTGCAAGATATCTGTAGATAGGTTGACAATATGGGTTCACAATGGGCAATGGGTAGTGGGATACTGTAACTGACTGTGTCTGTGCTGCTTGTGCTACATGGTTTTGGTGTTAGCAAAGATATTCTGAGATATGTACTAATTTCACCCTGTGATGTTCTATTTCATCAGCTACTGGCAGGTGTACTTATTTGCTTGCAGTAATTTCCTGGGGAATGTAAGATGAATGAAGCTGTGTCCAGTATTGTGGTCTGCAACCTACATATTCTGGCACACTCGTGCCATTCTGGAGGTGGAGCTGCTGACACTTGCTGATAGGTCTGTGTAAATGGTGCAGGACCTTTATACTGCGGTAGCTGAGGATCCCATGCTTGTACATTTATTGACGTGACAGACTGGCGATATCCTGCTGTGGCCATACCTCACAGCTGTACATATTCACAGAGGTTACCTAGAGGCACGGCTCATATTTCTTGTCATTACCTTTTCACATTCTGGTTTATGAGCCAGTTTGTAGCCACCCATTCCTGTATTTGCAGGCAGGGATAGTATGTGCACACATCAGAGTTTCGGACTAAATACACTTCATGGCATCCAAGCTTCCAACCCCCGTCTGTAATTCTATCCTCTTCCTAACATTATGCAAATGATATCTGATAAGTATGCCTATATTTATCACTTCATCCCAGCAGTATTTAGGGGTTGGTCCACAGTTAATGCATTAGGACATGGTGGACATGCTACTGGGATTTGTCAACATGGCCTTGCATTTGTGTTCTGTGGACTGTGTTGCATCGTTATTTGGGAGCCCATGTGATAACATACAGTGGCAGTACGGCTGAGACACAGGCCTTTGAAAGAGAACTGTGGGGCATTTGGTAGTGATGCAGGCCATCTGTAGCAGGCCGGTGCATTCTGTTACTGCTACGGCCCCAGGATGCATGCCACTGTATTCCCCAGGGGTGACAGGGTAGGTGTGCAAGGTGTTACTGGCAATTGTTTCTGTCCTTATTAATCCATTGGTGTGGATATTGGCAGGGTGCAACTTACAGCTATGGACACACCTGCATGGGACACCTCTTCAGCATGCTGCATTCTGTTGGTATTCCCATACAGAGGTGGGGGTCATATTGTACTCATTGCCAGCAGAAGGGATATGATCTGTGTGGTATGTGTGGCTGATGGTGGGGAGAGCTGAGTGCATGGTGTGTTATGGAAGCTACTTGCAGTGGACTCACATATATATATATATATATATATATATATATATATATATATATATATATATATATATGGGTTCCTATCAGTTCACCGACAGTTCAGAACATCGACACTCACATCTTCGACGCCAAATCATCGACAGTTCATAACATCGACATTTCAGGTAAGCGATCTTCCCCCTTACAGGACCCATGGTAGCACTCGTTTCTCTGTTACAACGCGTAAGGTTTACGTGATTCTTTACAATTTACCCTGACAGCGTTGTCCTTACCTTCGTAATAGAGAAACGAGTGCTTCCATGGGTCCTGTAAGGGGGAAGATCGCTTACCTGAAACGTCGATGTTATGAACTGTCGATGATTTGGCATCGAAGATGTGAGTGTCGATGTTCTGAACTGTCGGTGAACTGATAGGAACCCATATATATATATATATATATATATATATGGGGCATTCCCCTTATGCTAGCTTGTGCAGGGACATCAGCAGTTTCTCAGTATGTCATACCTGTGCCTTTTGTGCTCTGCTAGTGTTTGGCCACACTACATCAGTATTCCATACTACACAGCCAACTAATGTGCTGCTAACCTGTATGTACAAATCCAGAGGTGTGTCCATTTGACAGTAACATTTTATACACTCTCTGTGTAGGGCACTTCCATCTGTGTACTGTTTCTATGTCTGGGCCCACATTCATGCCTTGTCCATCTTTCAGATGGTGACAGATAGTACATCCACACAATTAGTATGAATTACAGATGAATTGTGTCTTGCTGGGATGCACTGTGTTTGGCACTGCAGTTGTGAGAACCTGGCCCTGTCATCAACAGTACTGGCCATTGCCCACCTGGGCACAACCCTTCATGTCTATATGCTGACTGCTTTCATACAATATATGACACACAACAACGTAACACACAGAGCCCTGCATATTGTACACATGCAACAAGCTATCCTGCTAATTTTCCAGCTCAGGTAATATGTGCTCCACTGTTATTATACACACATATAGATGTTACTACATTCCTACATGGGATTGTGGGGGGTGTACACCTGACAACTGTAAACATTTGCTATGACCACACTGGTATTTCAGGTACTCTGTTGGCTTCGATTTCTTTCTGGATTCTGACCGATCATGCAGACTAGAGGAATATCAGTGTAGTACAGTTCTTAGGTTTTATTGACCTGCATTTCAGTTTCAGACTTCTTACCCTTTGGAACTAACATCCTACTGCCTGACCTGTTGTAGTCTGTCTGCATAGGTCAGGAGGGGGGCTGTTCTCCATTGCCATCATTCAGAGGCCTTAGCACAGCCTTTCATTGTGTTCATCTACACCTGTCCTGCTGGCTGAGACTGTTGTTGGGTATGTGAGCCTCACTGACATGCATTGTTGTGTCCTATGGACACACATTTCGCCCACCACATGTCCTGCAGTGGTTTTGTCACCTTGTCTAGTACTACCTACTATGTTGACACCAGTATTTGTTATGGATTTCATGCTGCCGATATAGGTGTCTAGTATCTGCTGCCATCCCATTCAGCCACCCAATTCCATTGCATGCTCACATCCATACCATAGATACAAGTGGCAGAACATATGACTCCATTCAGCAATTGATAGTGAGAGTGACTTACCTTGAGGCTGGGCCAGTAATGAGGATGGTGCTGGAGGGCTGACTATGTTGGATGCACATAGTACACTCCCTATACATGATTAAGCACAGATAGTGTCATGTTTGGCATCCCTTTTACTGATTGTGTGAGTCAGAGAGAGGTGTCATTCTCTGGGTTCCTACCATGTCAGTGTATGTGCTATATGTAGCCTCTTTGCCAAGGCCTGGGCATACTGGGCACACCTCCTTCTGCATACAGGGACAGACTCAGGTTGTTACTCCTCCGAGTTACTCTGTGTCTGTGCTGGTCTTGGCAATGGTGGGGGCTGTGTGGGCCTGCCCTGTGCTGTTCCTGCTGCAGCTGTTTCCGCAGGATGATATTGTGTAGCATGGCACATACAATGACAATTTGGGTACATGTAGCTGGTGAGTACTGCAAGGCTCCACCAGATATGTCCAGGCACCGAAACCGTGACTTCAGCATCCCAAGCGCATGCTCTATTATGATTCTGGTTTGTGCGTGTGCCTCATTATGGAGTTCTTGTTCAGGCGTGTGTGCATTTATGATGGGTGTCATCAGCCACGGCTTAAGTGTGTAACCAGCATCGCCCACTAGGTGGTCATAGGGGATGTCCCCATTGGCAAATCTCTGATACAGCTGCGTCATATGCCAGATGTGGGAGTTGTGATAGCTCCCAGGGCTGCCAGCACACCTATCCATGATAATGCCCTGTGCATTGCACATGACCTGGCAGTTGATGGAGGGGAAGACCTTGCAGTTTATGTAGACTCTACCCCACTCACCGGGTGGGGCTTTGATGTGTATGCGCGTACAGTCTATAGCACCCACTACCGCAGGGTATTCTGCTATTTGGTGGAAGCGACGCATATTGCTGGTCAATGCCTCACGGTGTTGTGGAAATATATGTGCTCACTGGCATGTGCTGACATGGCATCCAGGAACTGGTGGAGTACCCTGGATGCTGATGCTTGTGAGATCCCCATGATATCCCCAGTTGGCCTTTGGAAGGTACCTGTGGCTAGTATTCTTAAGCCTACACATACCTTTGTATCCACTGGGGTGGGTTCCCCTCTGTTGGTTCTGTGTGTGAGGCGTGGCCGGCACAGCTCAACAATTTGCTGTAGGAGGTCCCCGTCCACCCTATAGCACTCCACTATCTCCAGCTCATGTAGCCCCTGGTAGATTACAGTGGGTCTGTACAGTCTTCTCCTTCTCCTCACTGTGGGTTGGTTGTCAGCACTGTCATCATCACCACCTTCAGCCTCTTCCACCTGTTGATTTATGAGAGAGAATGTAGCCCCTATCATTTTGTTGCTTTTGTTTAATAAAATTTCTTTGTTTGTGTTCACCGATGGTGTGGAGTTTGTGGGAAAAAAACAAACTGAAAGGTGTTTGCATAGTTTATAGTGCTGGGCTGGGCTGCTGCCTATGTGATTGGCTGATTCTGATACATTTCACATGACTGCTATGTTAGTTCTCCTGGATTGCCTTCCTACTGCTGTTTCCCCTATATCCACAGTCTGAAAGGTGTTTGCATACTTTTTAGTACTGTGCTGGGCTTCTGCATGTGTATTTGACTGATTCTGATACATTTCACCTGCCAGCTATACCAGTTCACATTGATTAACTTCCTACTGCTAATTTCCCATTGCCTTCCCGTTTGAGCCCCGAGGCACACCGCGCAAACAGTGCTCAGATGTGCACAGAGCTGCTATTTCCTGGTTTACTTTTTTTCCCTTTAAACCATGGTGCATGGCATGCACATCCGTTTAGACAATGTAAAGAGTGCTGGGCAGCCTCTGTGACATGCCCTTGCTTAGCTCTGCTGACCTAAGAGCAAACCCAAGCCACAGGGCTCCAATAAGCTTGCAGTATGCCTGACAAACATCCCTATGATGTCAGCTAACTCTAAGACATGAACCATGCTATTCCTGCACTTACACTGTTGAGTGCTGGCTAGCATTGAGGGGAAATCTGGGATTCAGTATCATTCCCCTCATTTGCATAAGATTGCCTGCTAATGCATAGTTACAAGTCCCACACTGAGCCTTCCCCCCTTAGCAACCATTATTCCCTGGCCATGTTGTCTTCTACCTGCCATTGAGTATAACGGCAAAATATTGATTTTGGTGAGAATGCTTATTTCATTTTTTTTTTATCTTCGACCCGATCCTGTTTGTGCACAACTACCCTACACTTAAACAGCTGAAATTGGCTAAAAAAATAAATAAAAGTTTTTTTTTTTATTTTTCAAACAGATTTCCATGCCAATGGCCATATATTTGGCCACTGACATGCTTTAGCATACTATGCACCCTTTATTTGGAGCTATCATGGCTCCATTTTGTAGTTTGCAGCAATGTACTTGGTTATTAACCAAGTACATTTCTGCTGATTACACTAGTCCTGCACGGCCATCTGCCAGCTTCCTGGATCACTAATTCACCTCAATTGCAAGGTTTCCACCAGCAAATGAGGTAATTAGCATACAGGGTCTGTGTTAGTGCAGGAATAGTTTAGGAGCTCTCGTGCACATCCTGGGAGCTCGTTCCTGGATCGCACGTTGGCCATATTGCCTGCAGCAGCTCTTAAACTATTCCTGCATGCCGTGCAGGGCTTGCTGAATCCTGGGGAATATCTTTATCTAGATATATAGACAGACAGTTATACCTATACATGCATATATATATATATATATATATATATATATATATATATAGATATATATATATATATATATAAATTGCAAAACTGTTGTAAAAAAGCAAAACACTACACCCACCATTAGGAAGGCTGTAGTTGGGGTCAAATTATCAAAGCTCTGGATCCCTTCTTGGTGAGTTTCCACTTACCATCTGTTCCCTGTGCCTGAGATTTAGGGTGGAGATCTCAAGGGGAGATGTATTCACTGGCAGGCTGTCTAACACCTAGTTTCTTTGTAGGGGGGGAGATGTCTTATGTCATTTTTCCCCTGTGGGTAGAGTCTCTGGGCCTAGTTGTGCCTACTTTCTGTAAGAGGCTGAATAAATAAAAATCAATGAAATCAATGAAATCAGAAATCACAGGAGGTTGTTTCTTTGTCTCAAGCTCTTTACTGGTGTTGAGGCAGATGAGTACTGCTTTAGTCTGATTTGATTACTGAGTTTTTCAGATTTGTATATAGTTGTAAATGGGACATCCTTCTGATTTGGCCAACCCTTTGGCATTTTCTCCCCGGGGTCGAGGGAGACAGAATGTCAGGAATGTGTTCAGGGCTTCACCATGAGTTCCACCTCTTACAAATCCAGCCACTCTATTCATAACAAAGATAGCCCCTGAGATATAAAAATGTATTAGCACCCATAGGAAATATTTTTGCCAATACCACCAGTTAACATGATAGCTAATGGTTTCATCAGATCTGCCTCTAAAGGGTCCGCCAATGGACCTGGGTGGATTGTACTAGGAGTCAGTTTTATTATGTTTTCAAAAAACATCTTCTAAAAACATCCAATTCACCTTAAATAACTGGGGATTCCACAAGTAAAGAAAGGGTTGTTTGGTGGAATTATTGCAGTCGCTATAGTAGTGTGCCCAAAAACAGATACGCTCTGGATTTGCTTGAAACTGAATATGGATTCCTTAAATGAGTATGTCATTAGGGATTTGCTAAAGCACAAATATCTTATATAATGTAATAAATGCTATGCATTTTAATGGTAACAGCTGATAACATTGGTGATTTGTGTTCCTCATGTCAAAAGTTGGATAATTTGCTTTCCATTGTTAGAAATAAATCCAGACTTACTGATGATGACTGCACTTGTGCAATCAGGCCGGCTTGGAGAACTGTTGTTACATATACTAATGACTGGACTGGTGAGATAAATAATGTTAGGCAAAGAACAAACAGAACATATTTAGGAAACTATGTGTCTATTGCCTGCAAAGATCATTCAATCTTATGAAACTAGATGATAATCCTGATAACTTTGGAATTATGGATGTGAGGATTCAGCAATCTGGGATTTAGAGTGTTTAGAAGGAAACAAAAAGGAAAGAAAGGAAGAAATTCACAACAAATAACAAGGAAGAAAAACAAACTGATAAATGTCTGTAATGTAAAGAGAATGCATACTTAAAAAAGGGTACTCTTTTGTTATGTAACACACATATTACAGGAGAATGATAACATATTTCTAACAGAAAACCTTCAGTCTTTAGAAAAAGGCATAGTTTTTCCAAACAAAAGGTAGAAAAAAGAGGCAATGGACAGTTGAAAAGGAAGAAATCAAAATCAAATGTGGAAGGATTGAAGAAAAAGAAGAGAAAGACAAATGTGGACTACATAGCCCAAGCCGTAGATGTACAAAGCCAGCTGCATGCGAATTGCTTGCTTACAGATTTAATAAGCAATGAAAACAGTGGGATTAATAAGACTAATGGTGATGAAGACCTATCCTTTGTAACAACTGATAGAGCAGCTATTACTGTATTAGAAGTTGAACATTCTTCAGATCTTGTCAGAAAAGGATATTCTTGTAAATGGAGATTCAGTTATTAGAGGAATGATACTTTATTGCAGAGAAGATAATGATCCTCGAATAGCGTTATGCTTGCCAGGAGCAAAAATAGTAGATTGACACAAACCTTGCAATGCCTTAATGTAATGAAGTAGTGATCTGTTTTTATTTATTTGGATGGACAGATTTGTCTCCCGGAGGTTACCGCACCTTTGGAACAGACTCCACTTCATGTCAAACAGTGCACCTCATTGGCCTTCTTCAAGCACAGTCTGGATGATTGGATGGGTAATTGTAAATTCACCCCAAGATTTCCATCTGTGTCCCTCTTGGACAGGGACAATAGGTGCTGCTACTGAAAATAAGGGTAGAACTTGGCTAGGCTTCTAAGGGCCCTAGGTTCATTAGGCTAGCAACTTCCTCTGATCCTATGACAGTACAAATGATCTCATCCACAAGGAGTCTCTGACTGTTAGTAGGAACTTACTTCCCTCTTAGATAGTATAGCTTGTACTCGTGTTACAATGTATTTTTCACAAATCACATATAGAAAGGATAGTCAGGTCACCATGAATGAAAAGATTTTTGGGGTAAATAACTACATGGAAACAATGTCCTGTTTTAAAAAATGGAAATGTGTACACACCCAAGCCTGGTTTTGGGCACACGTGCTCAGACAGGATGGCATGCATTTGTCAAGATCATGGAAGAGAATTTTTGCACAGATATTTTGCAGTATTTGGCAAACACTAGGCAGGATTGTTGCCAGGTTGAAAATTTAACGGTTCACAGATAGTAACATTTGATGCATCTCTGATGGTTGTTAATGATAGCAACATTAACAATAAAGTTTTTTACTGGAAAATTTGCTACATTTCCACAAGATTGATGGTGTTATCGTGTGTGAAACATGGTTAAAGAACAAGGAATGGAAATCAATTCTGTCAGAGTATATATCAGAGGAAAATAGGAAGTTACTAGGTTATTGATCCTGAGGCCCTTACAAGCCTAGCCAAGAATTTTGCCCATTTTCCTACAAGTCAGCACCCTATGCTACTGTCCAGCAGGGACACAGGTAGAATCCCAGGGGTGTATTTTCTGTTCCCCATCCAATTAACCAGGTTACCATTAAAAAGAATTAATGAGGTACTCTGCTTTACATGGAGAGGGAGTCTATTCCACAGAAAGGAGTCTCTGGGACACAACTCTGTCCCACCAACAAGTCATATTGATATCACAGACCAGGTTGAGGTTGCGCATATGGATTACTTGAGTGGAGCTTCACTTACGGATATGCAACAGTCCCATCAAATAGGGGTCTGAGATTGCTTTGTATGCCAGGCAGAGGTCATCTCTGAGGAGTCTGTAGGAGACTGAGTGGAGGGACAGGGCCTTAAGCCTTTCTGTGTAGGGTAGACATTTGAGGCCCTGGATTCTCCTGGTAAGGAACCTCTGTGGTCTCTCCAGCTACTGCATGTGCTTTGTGAGGTACATGCCGAAAGGTGCACTGTACTCAATAATGGGTCTTATAAAGAAAGAATACAGGAATGTTATGACCACCTTGTCCCTGGATGAGATACCCTTACTAATGAGGTGGGCCATGTAGAAAGCTTTCCATACAATGGAGGCAATATGGTGGTCAAAAGTCAGTTTGCTATCAGCCTGGGTGCCCAAGTCCTTCATGACTGATTGCATGCTTAGGACTTTATTATCAATGTGATAATTTGTGGGGGACATCACTCTCTCCAAAGGGGGTGATGATGCATTTTTTGGCATTCAGTTTGAGGCCATGTTTCTGGCACCAGTCATTTGTTTGGATAAGACCCTCTTGGAGGATGTCCACATTACTAGTGGAACTAGTGACAGCACCCAGCTTGCAGTCATCTTCAAACTTGGTCAGCCATAGCCCACTGGTTTTGACCTGCACCTCAGAGAAGTATATCCCAAACAGCAGAGGCCCCAAGACTGATCCCCCAGGTATACTGCTCACTCCAGGTCGACTGCTTGAGGTGGCTTCCCTTATTTTGACTAGGTGGGTTCTGTCAGTGAGCCAGTTTGCTGCCCATCTGGTAATGTATGGATTGATGCCTAGCTGAGAGAGTTTATCTGTTATACCCAAGTGGGGAATAGTATAAAAGGCTTTGGTCAGGTCAAGGTAGGTGGTGTGCACCATCTTTCCCTCGTCCACGGCCATGATGACTGTCTCAAAGAAGTTGACCAAATTTAACAGGCATGACCTCCCCGTGTCAAAACCAAACTGTGTGGGATCAAGATTCTGGAGGTTGCCAATGTCCTTGCTAATGAGGTCCATGATAATCTGCTCCATGGCCTTGCAGATCAGGCTAGTTAGGCTGAGGGGTCTATAATTTCCTGGATCGGTGGACACTCCACCTTTCTGTAAAGGGATGACAGTAGCTGTCCTCCACTCAGCTCTGATGAAGCTGGTACTCAGGCATTGGTTGAATGGAGTGCCTAATGGTGTTGCAAGATCCTGCCTGAGTTGATGTAGGATGCAGCCTGGGATATTATTAGGTCCCATGGAGGCTGTATTTTTTGCCTTTGAGAGGGCAGTGATGACTTGCTCCCTAGAGATAAGTGGAGGGGATCAGGTACTGGGGATGTCCCGTTTTACTGATGGGCGGCAGAGGGATGAAGTTTTCACTGAACCTGTCTGCCAGCAGGTTAGCTATATCTACAGCATTTGTGTATGTGTTATCACTGACCACCAGTTCAGAGTTGATCTGGGTGCTTCCCTTGAGATTGCAGACATATATGAAGAAGGCCTTATGATTTTCTTTAGTAGATGTAGCAAATTTGGACTCGAAGTTTGCTTTGGAGGGTTTCACTAGTACTCTTATTTGCTTGTTCAACCTAAGGAGAGATTGCTTCCAATTAGGCACCTGCTTTTTCTTCGTCCTGGACAGCATTTTTTTTTATTATCTTTTATTATAGAGTTTATTTATTGCATATGTCCACCAGACAGGTTTACTCTTCCTTGAGGAGGAAAGGTTCATCCTGTCAGGCATTCCTGATTCCATGCAGCTATATAAATGCTCATATAGTACTTTGGTGTAGGTTTGGACATTTGTGCCAGTTCCCGTGGAGGGGGCGGGGGCTGTGAACCTTAGCTAGGTGGGGATTGGGAGAGATGGTGACTTTGATAGTGACCACTTTGTGGTCAGATCTTACCAGGGATGATGACACTGTAGGGAAGCTGCAGTGGTTACTCATTTTGGTTAATTCCAAGTCCAAGATATTTTCACCTCTTATGGGGGTATTCACCAACTGATCCAAAGCATTTGCATTGACAAAATCAAGGAATATCTGGGCATTTGTGTTTTGGCATGAGTATTTCTTCCAATCTATGGTTGGATGGTTAAATTCACCCACGGGGTAAAGGGTTGAATCTTGATAGATTCAAGGAGGTCCAGATAGGTGGAGTGGGCATCTTGAGTCAAAGTTGGAGGCCTATAGCTAGCTATGATTTGAATAGGGGTCTTGTCAATTGTTAACTGCACCTGGAGTGTTTCCTGTGCATCATACTGTTTGACCAGCCTGGAGGTGTGTATGTATTTTATATATATTGCAACTTCACCTCCTTCTGCTTTGCTGGCCACAGTTTGGAGTCTAAAGGTATGATAGGATGTGTGACCTGGTATGGCTGAGGTGATCTCCACAGCTTTGAACCAGGTTGCTGTGACTGCACAAATGTCAGCATCTTCCAGGGTTAAGAATGTTTGCAATGAGTTAAGTTTCATGTTTAGACTCCTAGAGTTTAGCAGCATGACCTTTAATTTATGTTTTGATTATATTTTCATGTTGGTAGTTTTGACCTCATGGCATTGCCTAAAAAGGCAATATGGTGGAGGCAAGAGCCTTTGCCAGGAGCCTGAAGCCCAATGGAGACAGATGCAGGCCATCTCTGGCAATGCATCGTGGTTTGTCAATCAAGTCATCCCAGGCTGTTAGGTACTGGATCCCCTTAGAATGACACCAGAAACTAAGCCAATTGTTAAAGTCAATCATTTTCTGTTGGTATTGAGGCATCATTCTGGGTGATGGTAGAATGCTGCTTATGGCTAGGAACATACCTACCTGGGACACATATTCAGCAATCTCAACCATGCCTCTTCATATAGTCCAGGGAGTTATGCCTCAAGTAATCCATGTCAACATGTACTATGACAGAGTCATAACAGTGCCTGTTGAGTGACTTGAATGCATAGGTGATATGGCAGATTCTGGCACCTGACAAACAACTAACTATGACTTTCTCCTTATCCATCTTGGTGAGGGGCACATCTGTGTATCTTACAATTGCATCTCCTATGACTAATATGTTGGGTTAATGTTTAGGCCTTTGCGGCTGTGAGACACAGGTGGGTGGACTATGTGTGGTGTGGTGGGCAGTGGAGTTCACATGTGTTTTTGCTTCAGTGGTCTCTTTTGTTTGGGTATATCTTTGTTGAAGACCTCCACATGTGTGGGGTGTGTTGTGTAGGTGTGGGTGGTGTTTGAGGTGTGGTGTTCATGTTGTCAACCTTCTCAGTACTAGATATACTAGTTTGCGGGGGAGAGAGCAATGACACTAGGGGCTTGATGTAAATGCATCTCTCACAAATTGTGTTCCTAGGTGGTAGTAGTAGAGTGTTGTCCATGTACATGAGGTAGTTGCTACACTGTCTCAGGATGCTCTTATCAACCAGACTGGCAGGAGAAAATGTAGGAAATTGTCCATTCATATTTGCCAGAAATTGAGGGAGACAGGCCAGAGAGAGCTAAGAGGTTAAAGGGTGGAATGTCTAAGAGTAGTACTACTAGGTGATCACACAAGTGCTACTGAGGAAAAATCTGTAGCTAAAATACCCAGAAAGGGTTAACATCTGTGCAGCTGAAGTGACTATGCTACTTAATTTAAGGTTAGGAACACAGTAAAAAACTCAAGAAGCACAGATTGACTACTTATAGACAAAAGAACAGAACTCACAGTATGAAAAAATACAGATAAGCAGTAACAAAATGCAGTAAAATGCAGTTATATAGTAAAGTATTGCAGTAGATAGCAATGAAATATAATCAGTAAATTGCTTTGAAACAGTAGCTTTCAATCACAATAGTAGCACAGTTCAAATAAAGCAGCAATTCAGTAGAATTTTTTTTAATGTAACAGGGATTCTAACAAAAAATCAAATAGTGGTGTTATAATAGGGATTAAAGATTGTTAGGAGACCTGTGATTATTACATGTTCAGTGATAACACCAATACTATACACTGTGTAACTGTGACAATAAAGACAACCCTGAAACATATAACAATTGTTGGAAGTTATAGGCCACCAAAGTCAAGTCCCGATGACCTAGAGGAATTCATGCATTTCTTACATGAAACACTGGAGGGAAGAATAATATAACTAGGAGGCTTAAATTAATCAGAAACACACTGGAACAATACTGATTCAACAACATTAGTAAGAAAATCATTCATAGTGTATGTTCAGGAACAACAATTGCTTCAGATTGTAAAAATACCTCCCAGGGAGCAGAACATACTAGACATTGTTCATGTTCTTAAAGAAATTCCAAAATGAAAGAAATAACATGCCCAAACAGAAGAGGATTCACTGAAAAAAATGTACCCCTCACAACAATAGCCTTTCGCTAAATTCTTTAATTCACCAACACACGATTAAGCGCTTTCATCCATAAGGATGTGGACTTTATCAGAATATCAATTAACAGTTATTTACACTTTTTATAAGCCGTTCTGGTGCCAAAACAATATTCACAAAACATCTTATATTACCAATTAAATAATAAAGCTATTGGGTACTAAAGATCATTCACACAATGCATATGAAATTTGAAACCTTATTAAAAGTCCTCACACACTATTTTTTACCATAAACTGATACACTTAATAAATAGATAAAAATTTGCACATAGTAGTATAAATATCCTAGTTAATGTATATATATTAATCTAATATTAATTAAATAAAAACTGAAGCTAATCTTATAAAGACAGCAACTATGAGTACATATTTACTCCCAGTGTACTAATTAATGCACAAAATATAGTAATATGTCATAGTAATATGTTAATGGATAAATCAAAAATACAAATATATAATATATTGCACAACGTCCTGTGTAGATGGCTTCATGCTCATTTCCCTACATCCGCATCTGTAATATGGGCTTAATAGTGATATAATCATTAAGTCCAGGGAAATTTAAAGCATCTGTCAATAACTGCCATCTAGTCTCCCTATATCCTAAAAGGGCTTTAATGTTCCCTCTTGGTCCTATTCTGACCTGTTCGAGAATAGCAAATTTAAAAGTGTGTTCATTTCCTTTCATCTCAATGTGCCTATAAAGGGCATTGGTTTTGTATTTTTTTAATAATATTATACAAATGGTCATAAATCCTATTCTTGAAACATCTCTCAGTTTTTCCAATGTAATAACATGAACAAGCCATACATTTAGCAATGTATACAACACATTTGGAGTTGCAATTCCCCTGTGCAAATGTAACCCGGGTTCTATTGATATTATCCAATATAATCCCTTCAACTTCTAATATACTAGAACATTGTCTGCAACATCCACATTTCCTAGTGCTTTTTAACTTGTGATATATTAACCCAACCTTGTTCCAAACTTCTTTTTAAGTTATTTCCCATTTTGTAAACAAAGAATGGCACAGGCCCCACTATATCCTTTATGTCATTGTCTGCTAACAAAATGTTCCAATTATTGGCCATTATTTGTTTAATCTTATTGGCATAGGGAGAGTGTTCCAAAATGCATGCTCTTTGATAGTTTCTATCATCATCTACTTTGCACACTGAGATAGCTTCTGACTTACCTAAAATAGGGGGATATTTTCTACCCCATTCACTAATGACATATCCCCTTACATCATTTAACATATTTATGGGGTACCCTCTCTGTCTAAACAACTTCCATATATAATCCATTTCTTTAACCATATCTACATACTCAGAAGTCATTCAAGCTGCATGTATACACTGTCCTTTAAAAATGTTCCTCTTCGTTTTTCTGGGGTGATTACTCGTATATTTGAGATAACTGTTGGAGAAAGTACTCTTCCTATATATATATTAGACTTGAAACCATTATTATTACTTGTAATATAAGTATCCAAATATGCTGTCCCATTAGTGCTGCATGTATGTGTAAATTGCAAAAATGTAGATGAATTGTTAATATAATCCATAAATTCCTCAAATAATTCCAAAGAACCATCCCATAATGCAAATATATCATGCAGAAATCTCGATTAATGTCTGATGTACCTATAAAATTTACTTTGAAATACATGAGTAGTTTCCCAATCTAACATGACCAGGTTGGCAAACATGGGGGCACATGCTGCCCCCCATCGCCACACCCCTCGTCTGCCTGTAATACTCTCCCTCAAAATATATAAAGTTATTATCAAGTAATATCAACATCATTTCCATAATAAGAGATACAAAATCCCAATCTAAATTCGTGTTCTACCTAATGCTGTTGCAGAACCCGTTTAAACCAATTTGTTTGGGAATGCATGAAAAAAAATCTACAACATCAGTGGTGATATAATACAACCCTTCTTTACATACTGCAGGAGTCAAACTACTAAGGAAACCCCACAAGTCCTTTACCATGTGTGGAATGCTAACATATATATGCTTTAATCATCTGTCTGTGGCCACTCCTAGTGGGAATGCTTTAGAACGGCTACCTGATATGATCGAACGAAAGGGAGGGTTATTGATATTCTTATGTATTTTGGGTATGCCAACTATGGTGGCCATAACCAGATGTTCTACCTTCACAAATGTGTACACCTCATTGGTAATATGATTGTCCAACAAATATTCTTCTATATACATGTCAATACATTTGTATGCAACCTGTATTTCATTAAAAGAAACAGTTTCACAATTTCTTGATGTTTGTAAAATCTCAAATATCTTGGCAACATATTCCAGGGTGCCATAAATCACTACACCCCCACTCTTATCGGGTTTCATAATCCTTATGTTCTGGTCTTCCTTAAGTAGTCTCAATACTGCAGCCTCACTATGGGTAAGGTTATAATTAATTTTTTGATGTTTCAAATCATTATATAAACCATATATTTCTTTTATAACCATTCTTTCATAAACTGCAACACTGGACTGTGTGACAGGCATATATGTACTTTTCTTTTTAAGTATTTCATTTCTTACATATTTATTATTATTATTATTCCTAAATTGAATAGCTAAATTAATCTTCCTCACAAATAATTTAATCTCTTCCAAACAGTCTATAATATGGAAGCCTGAGTTAGGAATATATTTCATCCCTCTGGAAATAAGCTTAAAATGCTCATTTTTTATAACCAAATTAGTATAGTTGTAAATCTTGAAACCATATAAACAATTAATTATTCCTTCACAAACTGGAGTATCAAGTTATTTTTCTACAACATATTCAATACCTACCACTGATTGTCTGTCCCCCATCCATTGTTCTTTTGTTGCTCCTGTCCCCAATGGGGTTGGTCCTGCTTCCAATTCCAATCCTTCCTCCAATTCTTGTGATGATATTGTTTCCACCCCCACCCCCTGAAAATTTGAATTGGGTCTTTGCTGTTTGTAATAAGACTCCTCAACATTCCGAACATATTCACCTTCTTTATCCCTGTCATTAGTGTAATTATGACTATTCTTATTTATTTTCCATGGATAAACCTTATCATTTTTGAAATGTTCCATATTGCTTCTAATTTTCTTACATTTCTTACTAAAAATAGTGTGTGCCTTTTTATCAGCAATATCATATTGTTTTAAACGTAATTTATCCCACTGACTATATAATAAACCATGAGTAATAGCATTATTTAATGTTTCTACTTCATCCATTAGTACACATAGACGTTCATCATTTTTCTTCATTAAAAGTTTCATAATTAATATGTGATGTGGATATCCCACCACTGCCAAACACAAATGTGACGCTCATGCCCTGGCCCAGCAATCAAGGAGCATCAATCTTCACCACTATCACCAGTCTCATATATGAGGAAAGGATACCAAATACACGCAGTAAAGTACAATTTCCCTTAAGAGCACACAGAGATCACAGTCAGTCTGGGGCTGGTTGCTCCCTTGTTATCCAGGTCCCCAATAAGACTCCCCACTGGCACAGCTATAGGGTCCAGATCTCAGCCTAGCTTGAAAAGCTAAAACCTCTAGCACCTTCTCTGCCCAACCAGTGCTTTGAGTCCCTGCCCAAGTAGCTGACACACACAAACACACACTTTGAGATAAGAGTTTATACAACCACACAGACACTCCTGGGAAAGGCTGGCACAGGTCTTTCAGCTGTGCCCCTTTTACCCAGACTATACAGTAGAAATTACTGCCACCACCCAGCTCATAATTATCAGCTACCCAAAGGCCCTTAGAAGGATGTCAGATTATTACTGTGCAATATTATTATCCAATTTGTAGTATAGCCCAGATCTAAAGCTATTAGAGTGGCCTTGTACAGTAATCACTATAAATATGCAATGTACTCTAGAGCTTAACTTATCTCTACACAAATCAGCAACAGTTGAAAGATTTAAAAATATTTAATAAGAAATAATAATAACACAGGACAATACTTCTTATTAAGCAGTGCTAGACAAGAGTTCAGAGATCACACAGAAATAAACTGATAAAAAGTCCAGAAGCACTATAGCAAAAAACGGCAATACAATTTTTTATAAAATTCGTCCTCAAGTTTATTGGAATACACTTACAGTTGGTAAGCGCTTTTGGCTGTATAAAAGCAATGTTGTTTAATTGTGGTTCATATTATATTATATTATGTGTATTTTATCATCATGCATATTTTATGCAAATTGAGATTTTATAGATGCAATAAAACCTAATTAATTGAATTATTTATTAATTGGTTAATTAAGCATATAATATATAACAAAATGCCAGTGTGGTTTACTTTGTCTGATGAAGGCTGAGTTTATACAGCCAAAAGTGCTTACCAACTGTTTGTGTATTCCAATAAACTTGAGGACGAATTTTATAAAAATGTGTATTGCTGTTTTTTGCTATAGTGCTTCTGGACTTTTTATCAGTTTGTTTCTGTTCTTTGTGGATTATATAATCACACAGAAATACTTAAAATAATTCAGTAGTACAGTTCTGACATCACAGAAAAACACTTAGTCTAATATTTCTAGTCCTAGCTATTTCTAAGAGAAAACAAAGTGCTAAAATATTACTTACATTTAGAGTAAGGCAGAGTGCTGTGAATTGGATAGTCAAGACAAAAATGCCTAATGCCTTCTGATTCTCTCTGTTTAAATTGCTATCTTCAGTCCTGATTCCCATTATATCATTCTTTTCACACTTTCCTGGGGTCCCAGGCTACACATTACATCATTTTGATTTAGTTCCTAGGCTAACAGAAACTGCATTTACATTATTAACATCTCCCTTTTGTTATCTTGCAGCTGGTCAGGAAGCAGAGCAATAAAAATACATTTGCATGTTTAAATCTAGCAATTTAACTCTTGTTTAAAACAATAGGCAGGATGCTTCACTCCAGACCGACCGGCACCACTGTCTACATCAAAGGGTCACAACATGCTTTACTTTGGCTACATCAAAGGGTCACAATATGCTTCACTTGGCCAGTAGAGTGTACTGTTGTTCCATTTTTACAGTTCCACATGTAACAGTATTTATATTTAAGACAACAAGCTTGTATTTCAACACTTAATAGTATTTTCTTTCAATTAAGAAAACAAGTCTGTAATTCAACATTCATATTAACAAATGACAGAATTATGTAAAAAATCCTATCTGGCTAGGCTGGCAGCCTTCACAAGGTGAAACACAAAAAATATAAGAAATGGAAGATAGGTTGTACTACAACTTTGAAAACTGAAATAAACAAGCTAGATAAACAAATTTAGCATAGTGAGAGACAAGTTAAAGAAAATTTTAAAGAAAATTTCTGTAAAGATAGTGAGCATAATAGGAACCTTTTCATAGATGCATAAGATGTAGAAGGAGTAAAGACATACAAATTGATTTTTGTGTCTTTCGGCTTTTCCCAGTTAGGGGTCGCCACAGCGGAACTCCGGTTCGCTAATGATTGGCAGTAGATTTTTATGTGCTGGCTTGCCAGGCCTAATGCGCAACCTTCAACAGAGGAACGCCCATTCACGCATGTCGACACACAGAAGACGCTCTAACTGAGAATCGAACGGGCAACGTCTAACTGTGAGGTGACAATGCTACCGCAGCACCACCACTGCAACTCAATGATAAACTGTGTAAATTCTAAAATGTATTCTCATGCACAACAGCTTATAGATATATTTAGAAAATCTTATGCAAAATAGTTTGGCTCCACAAAGGGGGCAATACGTTGCCCTAGTGACATCCAGGTAACCTCAGATGCTGGAATCAAATTAAATTATATTGAAAAAGAACTGTGCAAACTAGATCCAAACAAAGAACAGAGAGGAGATGGAATTAATAATAATGACCTTAGAACACTTCAGCAGGAACCTACAGTACCACTATATTTATTATTTACTAGATCACATAAATATGGGAAGATTCCTCAAGAGTGGAGACATGCACTTATTAAACCTTTTCTTAAGGGAAAGAAGAGTAGGACAAACCCAGAGTCATATAGAACCTTAACTCTACTTTCATGTTGTGGAAACATAATGGAGAAGGTAATATTGTATAACTTATTGTTAGAATTGGATATGTTGGGACTTACCATATATCAGTATGCATAAGTTGAAAATAGATCTATTACCACCTGTAACATGATGTTATATAACAATATAATAACCGCAATGAATGAAAACTTGTGCTGTGATGTAATTTATTTAGATTTAACTTTACATTTGACAGGGTCATAGACAAAACACTGATCAATAAATTAGAACAATTAGATAGCAATGTACTCTTGACAAGATAGATGACTGTATGGTTTACATATAGGACATGGCAAGTATCATACAGCAACTGGTCAGGTGAAATTCGCAGTTACAGTTAGGGTGTCCCACAGGGCTCTGTCCTAGGTCCTTAATTTTTTTAGATTATGTCACTTGTCTTGTTTTACATGTGAAGATGAACAGGCGGTGTAGTTTATTTATATGTTTTATTAAGTAGAAACACATCAGGATGGATAGCAGCAGTACAAAATATAAACAAACTGATTAACTGACAGACTACATAGACATGCATACTTACATCTCAACAGCTTACTACAAAATGGCAGTCAGGCTCGCACGTGCTCAGTAGTTATACACATGTGCACCCCCTAGAATGCTTCTTAAAGGTATACATACATATTGATCTACATCCTCCTTCTTTAATGAATTGCCCACGGTATGACATTTGAAAAAAAGAGACATGCAATTGTACAAACAATAAGAAACAGATGCAACATTCATGCTCTTATGTTTTATATCCAAGTTGCTGTGTATCTGGAACATGGTCTGGAAATGTGATCTGATCTAATGATATAGCAATCAGAACTGGGTTTAACAAGTCATTGGTGAACAAACAGATTCTGGAGTTTCAGGATTCTTCTCTGGAACTGAAACACTGGATAACTCACTCTGAGATATGGAATCTTTCTTGCAGGTATGATACTGCAATACAAGCTTGGACATCAGGATCAAATGTTTCTGATTCTGCCTAAATTCTGCTCCTTGTGATTCCACAATGTACAAGCTCAGCTCTGGACATATACTTTTCATGACTCCAATCCGATCAAAATCTTTGGACATCTGCATCCTCACTATCTCTCATTCTTGTAATGGACTGAGCAGTTTTCTGGTCTTATCATAATATGACGTCTGGGATACGTGATTCTTCAAGAGATGGGCTTTCACTGATCTGTTGTTCTTGACACATGGAACCAACAACTTACTACTGACTGGTAGTGTGGTTCTGATTTGTCTTGACAGAAGTCTCTGTGCAGGTAAACCAAGATGTTTATCACAAGGAACATTTCTGAGATTCAAGAGATTCAAGAAAACATCACTATTGTATTGTTTTGATTTCTCTAGTAATTTTTATTTATTTTTATTTATTTATTTATTTATTTAACATTTGTTGACCGGGAAAGTCCGACTAGGTTCCACAGATCCTGTTTTCAGCGGAGGCCCGGGGAGAAATGCTCCAGAAGCATGTTTGTACTTTGAACTGCATGTTCTGCCAAACCATTTGACTGTGGATACTCAGGTCTACATGTAACATGAGTAAAGTCCCACTCTTCAGCAAATCCTTGTAAACTGTGTACCATTGTCAGAAATAACTTTGTGTGGGCTACCATGGACTGCAAAATGAAGCTTCATCTTAGTGATGACACTACTGGATATTAGATTAGGAAGTAGGTCAATCTCGAACCAGTTTGATTAAGAGTCCACTAACACCAAGTAATGTTGACCATTCCACTCAAAAATGTCTGAAGCTACTGTAGACCAAATTAATTCAGGAATCTGGTATAGCTGAAGTGGTTTTCCTTGTTGATGCAGCTTAGTACTATCACATACAGAACAAGATGAAAGTACCCTCAATGTTCCTTGACATAGAAGGCCAAAGTACTAATCTGATTACTCTTCTTTTGGTAGAGTCTGCTCCTGGGTGGCCACAATGCAAAAATGTAATATACTCTTGTTGCAAGGACTTTGGAACAATAACTTTAGGACCTTTCATGATACTACCATTGTCAAACAAAATCTCATCTCTGTATGGAAAATATGGTTGCAGGTCAACCTGTAAGCAAGATTGCTTTGACAGCCATCCTCGACTGATAAAGTGGTTGAGATTCTGAAGAATTGGATCTGAGGCTGTATGACTTCTAAACTCATTAAGACATGTGGAAGAAAAATTCTCACTTTCATGACTTCAAAATCAAGTTTTGTATTTTCATGTTGTTCAGTGGTATTTCTGGGCAATCTGGATAATGCATCAGCAAGATAAAGAAGTTTGCCTTTTCTATAGACAAGATTGAAAATATACTTTTGCAATTTCAACATCATGTATTGCAATCTGGCAGGAGCTTTATGCATAGGCTTTTTCAAAACAGTGACTAGAGGTTGATAATCTGTTTCAATTTGGAGAGGTCTACCATAAATATAATTATAGAAGTTTGAACATGCAAACACAACTGGCAACAACACTTTCTCAATCTGCACATACTGCATTTCAGTTTGGGTTTGAGTTCTGAATGTATAGGCTACTGGTCTACCCTCTTGAAGAATGACTGCACCAATACCAAACTTGCAAGCATCACAAGAAAGAGTAACTGGTTTGTGAACATCATAGTATCTGAGAGTTGGTGGACTGGCAATTCTCTCTTTCAGGACATCAAATGCTCTCTGGTATTGTTCTCAACAAGACCAGGATACATCTTTGTGTGTCAGCTCTCTGAGCAGTGCTGAAAGTTGGCTCAAGTCTGGAATGAACTTTTCTAAATAGTTAATCATGCCAAGAAAATGTTGTATGGCTTGAACATTGTATGGAGCTAGCATCTGAAGAAATGCAGTTTGCTTGGAAGGATCTGGTTGTAAGCCTCAGCTGGTAATTAAATGACCAACATAAGTAACTTCCCATAGCCTGAATTTGCACGTCTGAGGATTCAGCTTAAGATTCACTTCATGTGCTCTTTCCAGAACTTTCTTGAGGTTTCTGTCATGCTCACCTTCACCATTATCTCCTACTAGAATATCATCTACTATAATAGCACACAGATACCCATAAAAAAATTTGCTCCATTGTGCGCTGAAAAACTTCACTGGCAGAATTTAACCAAAATGGCATTTTCAAAATTCTGCACCTGCCAACAGGAGTACTGGAAGTAGTTAGCAATGAGGATTTTTGGTCAAGCAATATTTGTCAAAATTAACTCTTTGCATCTAAGACAAATAAAACAGTGGCATTTGGAATAAGAACAGCGATTTCTTTGACTGTACACATTGGATAATGAGGTCTTTTTAGTGCTTTGTCAAATCTCATGGATCAATACATATTTTGATATCAACTGAGCTTTTCTTATGAGGAATAATTTTTTTATATTCTGATATCATCTGAGATTTTCTTATGAGGAATGATTTTTTAACAGGTATGTGATAAAATATTTTAGGTTTATAGATGATTTGATTTTTATTTGTGAAGCGGGTTATGAAAAGGTCCCAGAATTTATAGACAGTTTATATAGAAACAGGTTTGGCATTGAGTTTGATGGTTTACAACGAGGAAATAAAGTTAACTACTTGGATGTTACAGTGGAAGGAATGGGCGATGGGAGTATTATGACAAGAATTTATAGGAAGTTTGAACAGTATGACTACATCTTACATGGAACAAGTTGTCACCCTCCCCACACTACAGAATCAATTCCATTTGGTGAGGTTCTAAGACTAAGGAGATTATGTTGTAATACAAGGGACTATGAAGAAGAAAGGGATAAAACTATTGAAATATTTATTAACAGAGGATAGGGAACTGATATAATAAAGGAAACAGTAAAGAAAGTGCATATCAAAAATAGAGGCAATTACCATCAGGAAGATGGGAAAAGGAATAAAATACAAGAAAGTGATAACAATCAGAATGATACTTTTTTCATTATGAAGTTTAATTTATTTGCAGAAAAATTAGTAGATTTAGTTAAATATAGTTGGGATATTTTGGGGAGAGATGCACATTTGGGATTTTTATACAACAAAAAATTAAGATTTTCTTATACAAGAGGGAGAAGTATCAGGGATTTCCTGGTACATGGCAAGTTTTGTTTACCTAGAACAATGAGGTGTGATACAGTAGCTCAAAAAGGAACTTTTCCCTGTGGAAAACGTAGAGGATGTCCATTTGTAGTAAGGAGTCTCCCATATATTAATGGCAAGAGATTCCAGGAGCAAGTTCCCTTTACTTGTGGGCGTGAAGGGGTAATTTATGGTCATATATATATATATATATATATATATATATATATATATATATATATATATATATATATATATATACACATACACACACCATACAAACACGATGAAAAATACAAGAAATCCCACCACAGAGAGGAAAAACGCTGAAACCACTGAAAATAACTTTAATGTATCTTAGCACCTCGGCTTCACAAATCTTCTGGAGATAAGTTACACACCCATTAACCATTATATACAACATCAATCAACACATTAATTAATTAAATAAAATACATTAAAATCAACTAGTCACAATAACACCTTCCAATTACATTCAAGGTTTAACCCATTAGGTACCAGAGTACCAAATTTCAAAATGCATACTGTCTCCTTGTGCAATAATCTTTTCTTTACTTCTATTTCATCCCATCCATTAACAGTTTCCAAAATCATGCCCTTTAAACAGTCAATCTTACCATCAAGGCATAACATATAATGATGTGCTACAGGACTTTCTATTCTATTATTTATGATATTGCTCAGATGCTCCCGTGTCCTTATTTTAGATGGCCTTTTTGTTTTACCTATATAAAAAAGATTGCAAGAGCATCTCAGTGCATAGATCACACCTAACCTATGGCATTACAGCTTACATGTTGCCTCAGGGTATATGTTACATAATTAATTTTTTCAAAATAAGTTACTATATGTTAGCCAATAGAATATTTCCCACATTACCACCACTAATTTTGTGGTGGTATTTCTTTAATTTATGGTCTAAGATGTCCTTGAGGTAAATATTTTATAGGCAAAAGCAAAATAAGTTTTACAATAAGGTGAAAGGAGCACATCAGAGACATTAAAAAGGGTTATGAATTTAGCCCACTAGAGGTATATTTTTCACAAGAGCATGGTGGGGACCCTACTGGGTTACAAGCAACAATTTTATAGCAACCTTTAAGGGAAAAGTTAATGATAGGTGACATAAAAAACAGCTTAGTAAAAAAGAACCATTTTTTATTTTAAAGTTTAATACCCTTAGTCCAGCAGGTTTAAATAAAGAATGCAACTTGAAGTATTTTCTGTAAGAATGTTTCTTGAATTTTTTTTTAATTGATTAATTTTGGGTTAAATAAGGTGGGGTATTTAAGAAGGGTTGGTATGAGTGTGTAGTATACTCTGTTAAAGGCTTGTAATAGCCGAGGCATTAGAGCAATTGCATAATTTTCCTTTGTTTTAATAAAGTGATTTATTTATCACTGGCCATCCTAATATTGTGGTTTGTGGAGTACTGAAAGTAGTTAGCAATGAGGATTTTTGGTCGAGCAATATTTGCCAAAATGAACTCTTTGCACTGGGCAAAATTACAATAGTGGTATTTTAAGCTAACATGATGGACTTCCTTATTAAAGGAAAGCAGTCCCATTTTCAAACTATCTCTGAGGTCTAGTAATGACTGTACATGCCTTTTGAGCACATACAATTGCATGTCATAGCTATTCCCAGCAGAGTAACATGAAAGCACAACTGAAACTTCAGTTTGAATTTCTGCACCACCATATGCAACAAGTTTCACACCATTTGCAAACCAAGCTTCCCACCAGCACATACTCTAGCAAATATTTCTGCTGACATAACATTGCACTTTGAACCTGTATCAACTTTGAGCTCTGTGAGTCTTCTTTTTTATCCAAACAGTATACAATACTTAATTCTTTGCCCATAAATCTACTGCATTGACTGATTCATTAAGCACTGATACACCATCAACAAAAAGTAGGGTCACAGCTTTCTAACTGATCAACATGTCTCTTGGAATGCTCTCTTTTAATAAATGAATGAACCCATTTTGATTTACAAAATCTTTGAAAATGATTCCATTTTTTACATCTGTGGCATTTCTGACCAAAAGCTAAGCACTTTTTTCTTTTAGACTCATGATTGCCACCACAGTTACGACAGTTGACTATGAGGCTAGGTGAGCATGTGCCCTCACTCATGCTTGTTTAATGGCTCACCATTGTGAGTCAATGAGACTTTGCACACTGTGGAATTTTCTAGAAACCTACAGGGTTTACCAGGGACTGTTGCAGTGTTCACAATCACTGTCGTGTGCTTGGGCCTGTTTTTTTTTTATCCATGTGCTGCATACTATCACCATTAGCTTTAGAAGATACTGAAAGCATGCATTTCTCATTTGTAAGCTTGTTTGTGTGCTTTTCTGTAAGCTCATATATCTGCCAAATCTCTATGGCCTTATTTAAAGTTAAATCACTGTCACAAAGCAAAATCTTTCTCACAGCATAATCTTTAATACCACACACAAGTCTGACTTTTATCAACTCATCCCTTAAATCACCAAATCTGCACGTTTTAGATTTGTTTCTCAAATCAGTTATATATGCTGCAAAAGGTTCACCAGGCTTTTGATCTCTTGTGTAAAATAAGTGCCTTTCCATTATAATATTCATTTTGGGGTTACACATTTCTCTAAATTTACATTTTAAGCACTTGGAGTATTCCCTTGACTTAGCCGGTACCACTATATGATGGTTTCCCCCATCTACTGCAAATACAGCAGGTGCATACAAAAATGAATGCTCACTGTCTATAGCTTCTGAAGCAGCTAAATTAAGCAGAATAAATGCTTTTGTATGGTCATCTTTATCAGAAAATGCAGCTTGTATAAAAATATGATACTCTTACTCAAACACTCTCCAGTTCTCTGCAATATTATTATCAAAGACAAGAGGACCTGGTTTTCAAAATCCATCTGCCATGTCAAAAAAGTATGTCCAAACGGGTCACCTTCAGATGCCCGACAATGCGTTTCGCCGACACGGATTCCGACGGGACGAAAACACCGACAACGCAGATGACCGACAAGGTGAGAACCCGACGGACTCGGTAAGTGTGCGATCGAGTGAAGGATTTAGTGTTAGGGAGCGGACAGGTAAGTGTGCGATAGTGAGGGACTGTGGGTTTAGGGGTGGGATAAGTGAGTTAGGGTTAGGGTGCAGGTAGGGTGAGTGTGCGGTAGTCTCGGACCTTGGGGTTAGGGGTGGGTAAGTGAGTTAGGGTTACGGTGCAGGTAGGGTGAGTGTGCGGTAGTGTCGGATCTTGGGGTTAGGGGTGGGTAAGTGAGTTAGGGTTAGGGTGCAGGTAGGGTAAGTGTGCGGTAGTGTCGGACCTTAGGGTTAGGGTTTGGGTTAGGGATAGTGGATATGTTATGTAGTGTACTGTGTTGTTTACGTGTAGTGTGTTGGTGTAATGGTTTTCGGTGTTTTGCGTTGTCGGTGTTTTTTGTTGTCGGTCTTTTGGTGTCGGTGATTAGTGTGTCGGCGAAACGCGATTTCGGGGATATAAAGGTGATCCGTCCAAACACACTGAAAATGTGGCCCTTGTAATTATATATATGATCATATACACACAGCCAGTACTTGTAATAACATTCAAATGCACATAAACTCTTCAAAATACTGTACTTTGTGAAATATGCTTTGAAATGGATGTATTTTTTGAAATAACTGTACTGTGATACTGCACAAACTTGCAAACACGTTGTATGCCTCGGATATATCAAAAGCTTTAATTAATACAAAAAAGCAGCTCAAAACAAATGCAGTTCTTTCCTTTTTTTATATATTTTATGTGATTCAGACATTATTTCAAACATCTTCAGTAGTTATTCAAATATTTTTTATCAATATGTCACAGTTTTAGACATTTTGTTTAACTAGAAATTCATTTAGAGTGTTCAGAGTGCTTTGTTTTATATTTTGTGAATAAGAAAAATTTTTAAGTAAGCTTTGATACCTGAAATTAATTTCTGACTTGTTTATGTGAGTTATACATGCAGTACGGATGATCCACTCGTTTATATTCCTCCTTCATTAACTGAGTGCCTCTCAGTCCTAAATCTGGATCCCACTTCTGACACCATGTCACTCGGCTTGTTTTACAAGTGAAGACGAACAAGCAAGGTAGTTTGTTTATATGCTTTATTATGTAGAAACACATCAGAATGGATACATACATACATATTCATCTACAGATTGTACATTTGAGACCTAACTTTTAGCATATGAAATTTGGGAGGCATAAAATGAAAAGTGAATATTTAATACAGCACACAGTGATTGAAATTGTAGAACCATTTAAGGACCTGGGCATATGAGAAGATCCAGATTTGAGATTTTCTAATCATATCAACCAATTGGTTATTGATAGTTATAGATGAATAAGTTGTATAAAAAGATTTATAAAGTCTAGAAAATCAGAAATGATGAAGTCAGTGTTTGTTTATTACATTAGACCCAAACTTGAGTACAGAATAACAATACAGAAAGAATATAAGAAAATAAGCATACATAAAATGGAAAGAGTAGATTGGAAATTTACCAAGGGCATCCATGGATGTGAACATTTAAGTTATTATGAAAGACTAAAATATCTAAACGTGTCCAGTGTCTATTATAGATATCTAAGAAGAGATCTTATTCAGGTTATATTGGGCATTTAGAGACAACAACCTCTGGGAATGTTTGAGGTTATCAAAAAGTAGTAAAGAATCATCAGACAACCTATTTAGAAGGTTCTATAGGAATGAAAAGTGTACTAATTGGTTCTTTGAGAGAGCAGCTGATGCATGGAACAGACTACCAAATTACATTAAAGCAAGCACTAATTTTGACATTTTTAAGAACAGCCTGGAAACTTATTGTGGGAACAAGTGTTTTGGTATATTGGCAGGGTAGAAGGGAATTAATGCCATGCTTGAAATATATGTATCTGTGTATCTTTGTGTGTATATTGGTGGTGGTTGTGGGTTGGGAAGGCTGTTTTTTGATAGTGGTTTATACCTACGTGGAGTGTAATGTTAGCTATTTGGACAGGGATTTCCCTGCTAGTGAGATAACAGCTGTAGGTATCTAGCTGAAGGGCTCTGCTTTGTGGTTATTTATTCAAATGTTTAGTGGGGAGCAAAAACCCTTTCAAATACTATATTCATTTTACATGGTTTAGTAACGGCCAACGTGTGTGCAATTTGTTGCCGTTTTCAGTCAGGCTTGTTGAGGAATCTTTCCTTTTCTCTGATGGGAATTACAGTGGGTTAGATACTATATAATTACAATGGGTTAGATGCTATGTAAACAATGCAAAAAAGTGAAACAAGTAACTCAGAACAAAGAGTGTGAATGCTGGCTAGTGTTGTTTAAAAATAATGATGGAAACTCCTGATCGGAATCATGTATGGAATGCCTTTGAGGATGGTTATCCCTACTGTTTTTTTTCAGTGGATAAAAGAATCCCCAATACATCCTATTTCTTAGTGTTAGTAATGGGATGGTGTCTGAAAAACCAAAAGGGTTATACTCGGCAAGTTGAGTGGCTCTATCGCTGGCCATATGAGGGAGAGGGTATATGAGGTTCTAGTTCTGGTGCCAGTGTTAATTTATATGATTACTTTTTACTGGGTGTAGTTCACCATTTATGGCCATGTTATCAAGTCTAGTGGTTAAAGCCCATTAGCCAAGTTTTAAAAAAATAGGCAGATAACTATCACCAGTGTATCAATTTGGGAAGTAAACTTATTTTCCAGAATGGCTGAAGGACCTAATAAGAGAGGAGAGAGATATTTTTCTAATTCTCTCAAGCTTTTTCCCAGGTTGAGTAAATTACTATCAGATAGTATCTGCTCATGGGAGACAATTGAAGGTTCTTGGTGTTACATGGAGGGGAAGAAAGTTTTCAGGTGAAATGGCGATGCAGGGTTTGGAAGATGAACTTATCCATTTCAACCAAAATTTTATCTTGAAGGTATAGAATTCATTAGCTTGGTTTCAAAAAAGAGGTTGATAAAAACTTACAAAAATAAAATAAGAAGATTAAAAACAAACAAACAAACAAATAAACAAAAGGGGCTAAATAGCCTATATTCCTATTCTGTATTCCATTGTGGTTGCTGAAATGGTGCTTACCAGGAAATAACATTCACTGCCATCAGGTGTCCCAGGGGAAAGTGTTAAGAGATATTTGAAAAGTATGATGTCTACCTCCTTAACTGCATAGGGAGAGGCTGTCAATATAAAACTCAATATGGATAAGGGGATGCCTAAGTGACAAATGTGCTGAATGTTTTCTCCCATGTCAACCATAAAATACCAATCCCAGAGCACTAGCCCCTACTGACCAAGGGGGTGCTCAGAGGAGGTAGGTTGCTAGACAGGCTATAATGTAGACTGGACCCTATCAGCTAAAGGTCTTTGCTGGTAGATATTTGTGGGGATTGGTGACTCAGATTTAATCACAGTTGCTTAGAGCATTGCTAGAAATAACATACCTTTTGTGGGGGTAGGATAAGAAGGGTTGTTTGGATTCCTGATTGGATATACTGGGGTCTTGTTTAAAAATGCAAAACCTTTGGTAGTCGCACTAGTCCAAATAACAGGAATTGGGACCACTTTAACTATAAATAAATAGCCTTATCCAGAATTAGCAATATATGCAAAACTTTCTTTCAGCTGTCAGAAACAAAATGTAAATGCCTATTAGATCAATTAACCAAATTACCCAGGAGACCCACTGGGTCTTAAAGTGGAATAAACCAAACTCAGTTGTTGCCAGAACATTGCCTAAAGTCCACATTGTCCACCAACTGAATTCTAGAGACTTTGTGATGTCTGCCGCAGGTACTATGGGAGTGCCTCCAAGACAAGATGGCAATATGTAGATAAACAATCCACTTATGTTTAATGTGTCACAGTAATGAAAAGACACTGTTTGTATTTTTTGTAAAATCTAATGTCCAAGTTCTTTGGCTAGGAGTTTCAGTGCAAAATATGGTAGTATAATTTTCTGAAGTTGAGATGCGGTTGATTGAGAACTTAGTGTTGAGTTCTGCTGGTTTGCTCACTTATAGATAAATCTGCCACTCCAGCTCTTTCTTCTCCAGTTTATCATTTCTGTTTCCATCTTGTTGTCCATAATCAACTTTGTCCGAGTCTCTCATTTGAATGTATTGCTTGAAGGATCATTGACCTGTTCTGCCTAATGTCTGTGTAATTGTGGTCTTAAACCTGTTGATGGTTTTATCAATGTAAATTGTGGGCATTTGTGGCACTGAGCTTTGTAGATGACGGTATCTGTATTACAGTTCCCATAAAATTTCTCAACAATTTTTTTCTTATTGTTGGGGTAGTGGAAACTGGATTTGCCATTCATATGCCAGGGAGCCTTATTGGTTAAGCTTACAGTGGCCCTTGGGCCGATAGCTTAGTACTTACCTATGAACCTATGAACCTATATGCTTACAGTAATTGTAATTATGGAGGTTTCATGGGTAGGTGCTTGCTGGTAAGGTGAAGTTTGATGGGTTGTATAGGCTCTCTACAAAGGTATGGATGCTTCTGTTCTTCCTGATTGTAAAGATTGCCTTGTTGGCAGTTTCATGTTATGGGTGTGGTCTTCACAAATGGTGCATCAGTTGTCAGTGATGGCTTTTTTTATGTTCCAGGTAGTCGACTGAAAAAGTGAGTGTGATGCTGATAAACCAATTTTCATTGACATTCCACTGGAAAAGTTTTTGGAGTTGATGAGGGCTGTCTTCTTTGCTGGGTATTTATCTGGTGTCATGAACTGTTTTACATTCAATAATAGGGTCAAGGATCTGTCTTAGGATGCAGTTAGTGTAGCCGTTGGCTAGGAAGTCTTTTTTCAGATCAAAAATATTTTTGATAAATGCCTTCAGTTCTTTTGCGATGCTGGCTATCCTGAGACCTTGGGATTTTATTCCATTTATTTTGGTCTTGAAAGGGTGTATGCTATTTCATTGTAGGAGGGCGATTTACCCTAGGGGGTTGTGATAAAGGTCATTGTTAGAATCTCAGAGCTGGGGAGTTTGCTGATGTGGAGGCCCAAAAATTTAAAGAATCTTTATATTCTTGTGAATATGAGGAAATTGTTTGAATTGTTGAGGTGATCAAAAAAAAGTTCCAGCTGTTGGAGGTCAGTGTTCCAGATGATATTCTCAATGAACCTGAGATAACATCTCATGGATGTATAGAAAGGGGTAGTTGTACATAGCTTCTTCCTTCCCATTGCTGAGGCTGTATCGGTGAAGCTGGGGTTCAGGGCTGCCTCATGGCTATGCCTGTGGGTTGCCAGAAGTAGTAAACCTGAAATGGAGGACGTTGTTATTGAGAAGTATCAGTAGACAGCTGATGGCTTCTGTTTCTTCTGGTAGGGCTTCCCATTCCTTTTGGTATACTTCAAAGACTGCTTTCAAACATTAATTATGAAGTAAGACTGTATATAGAGCTTCCATGTCTATGATGACCAGCCAGGAATCCTACATTTTTATGTGGTTTGAGGATTCTAAAGAAACAAGTCAGTCTAGGGTAGGTCACTATAAATAATTCCAGAAGGTTGTTGCTGATGATTTCCTCTTCCTTGTGATTCTTGATTTTGAGGATGATTACTCTTATTCATTCTTTATCCTACTGACATTGCCTGGGTCATAATAGGCCAGGTTGTTGAGCTTTTCCAAGATGTTTCTACTGTAAGTAGATGCATCCATGACCAGTATACTGCCTCCTTTGTCAGCTTTCA
>NC_056726.1:1438007190-1438012190 GCF_019279795.1 Protopterus annectens
ATATCCAACAGGTAGCACTCAGGAGTGGGAGACATAGCCTTACCTCACCATTGCAAATACCATGGCAAGCACTGCAGAGTCATGTATGTGACGATGAAGTGTGGGTCAACATTAATGTAGAAAATAAACAGATGGCCATCCAAGAAGGCTGATGACACATGTTGCAAACTGGTCATGGAAGCTGCCTAGAAACATGGTGCAACACTGAGGGACTTGCAGGAATGTCTAGCAAATACTGCCAGTGCAGTACCTGTGTCGACAATCACCTGGACTCTGCATAAGTGTGGCCTATGGGTTACAGTAATCAGATGGAAGAGTTGTTTCACAGGAAACATCATTCAGGGCTCTCTACAGGTAGCATATGCATAACATCAAAAGTCTCCCAAAGGCATGTGTTGCAATGTGTAATTGTGTACCGAGACCAAGGCTGAAACTTACAGACAGTATTAATAAAGATATATGTGCTGCAGAAGCAACACCTCACTCCACCTCAGGCCCACCATCCCCATCCATACTTTGCTGGTGCCAGTGTACACCTTCAGATTTGCTGTTTATTAGCAGGAACTAGGCCAGTAGACATGGTGTTCTGAATTTAGGACACTGCAAAATGGCACTCATGTGTGGCCCATAGTTGTCAAGCATCTCAAAAAGGCTGAGGATGGGGAGGGGTGTCATCCTGAAGTGCAACAGTGAACTGAATCATACATGCAAAGCTCACTAAGAATGGCTGTATCTGAACACAGTCAAGGTCATGAATTGTGCCAGACATAACCCTGAGTCCACAGCAATAGTGAAGGCACTGTGTGACCACCAAAGGCTGTGCACATGAGTTTACCTTGCAATCTGGCAGAGTTTGGGGACATTTGTAGGGCAGAGTGACCAAATAATGGCAAGTGCAGATGAGCCATGCTAGTATACCCCTTCCTGGAATAGTGACTGCTGTAGTACACTTAACAGGTGCTGCAACAAACTATCCTGTTAAGGGTTTGCACACTTATGCAACCCACATATTGTATGTATCTCAATCAGCATCTGCACAACTAACACATTTGTTTGATGCTGCATTTGATTGCACAGGTCATATGTCACATATCAGGTGTGTGTAATGTTAACATATGCAGTACTGTGGCCACATGGCATATCAGGGAAGAGGGTGGCATGTCAACAAGGGTATGTACACTCCTCATAGCCATAGTAAGCTTTGAAGGTTGTCATTGTAATTGTATTTTATTGCTCATACATGCACTGATGATGATGAGATCTGCAAATCAGACATCAGGCATTCACTATTGACATCTGTCCTCATATCATACCAGGTATGTGTCAGAGAGACACATAGGGGCTGTGAGGAACAGAGCAAACATAACTGCTACACATATACACATTCAGCAATGGCATGTACAACCCTGACGTATGGTGCACAGTACATGCCAGGGTGCTGAAAAGATGTACAGCAATACTGTGTACATGGGTGCATTGTGTTCCAGGGGAAGGGGCTTCACCTACTAACACAACTTATGCATTACAGAGATGTATACTGTTGGTAACAGGGATTGAGTGTAGCTGCAGTGCATGCTGTTGAGTGTCATATGTCATGCATGATGACAGTTGGGTAATGAGAGGTCTGTGTGTAATATCTTTGTACCACTTCACCTGTGTGTGTGTGTATGTGTGTGCGTGTGTGTGCATGTGTGTGTGTGTGTGTGTGTGTGTGTGTGTGTGTGTGTGTGTGTGTGTGTGTGTGTGTGTGTGTGTGTGTGTGTGTGTGTGTGTGTGTGTGTGTGTGTGTGTGTGTGTGTGTGTGAGTGTGTAGACATAAGAAATGATGTACAGGTCTTAAAGGATGTTTTTTGTTTTCCCCTCACAGGTGTCGAGGTGGGTCAGGGTCCCTCCTACAGGCAAACTGACGTTAGTGTCCATACAGACTCTGACAATGATAGCTATGGTGAGGCACAGGCGGGGTTGTCAGGGACTGAAGCTGTGCCATTGGTTGACATCCCACTGTTATCCACCCCATCCCTGCAACAGTCACATTGCCTATACATACCCCATCACCAGTGGCCTTAGATGAGGGACAGTTGGTGGGTGGTGGCATGGGACAGGACAGTGTGGTGACTATGGCAAGTGTGTCTGTACACTGCAGCCATAGCCGGATGACCAGCGAGGTACCAAACAGGCAGATGTACAGGGGTGCTCGTAGGATGGCTGCTGGCCATCATGCCCCTAGCAGAAGTGCCACAGCAGATTTCACCAGACACATGTTTCGGGCCATCATGGAGGCAAAGGCACATATGGAACTCTATACGAGATAGGGTCTAAGGCTCCAAAGGGCTACTCATTCTGCTATTATTGACAACATCCATGATCTTACAGGTGCCCATTGTTATTCTGCAGAGGTCCTGGATAGATGGTTGGGTGAGATGTTGGGAATCCTCGACCATGCAAAGTCTATGTTAGAGCATATGGTGGGAGTAAGGTGACAGCCACGTGGACGCAGGTCAGCAACACCAACAGGTGGAGGTCTACGTGGACGTGCAACAAGTTACAACCACTCCCGTAGTGGCAGTATCAGCACCAGCACTGCAGGGGGGGTGCTGTCCACATCACAACATAGCAGGCCACATGCACATGGCCCTGGCTGGTCCCAAGCGGGACTTGGATCCAGCTGGTATTTGTCATCTTTAGGGGAGAGTACCATATCTGGCCTTGTGCCTGGTAGTGCTGGTGGAACCCCTGGCATGTACAGTTTTCATGTCCATGGCTGGAGACAGTAAACTGCACACCCTGCCATGTATGATCTGCAGCTGTTCAGCAAACCCCTGTATAAGGCAGCCATATGGCATAACTGTGCATGCATACACACACACACACACACACACACACACACACACACACACACACACACACACACACACACACACACATCACCAACACAGCTAGGGCAGCCCCATACCTACACACACCACATCTGCACAGCCCAATTAATAATGAAACCCCCTAACACACACATGATGTCAACCAAACAGCTCAGCCTAGGTCTCTGGCAAACCAACAACATGACCTGTGTATGTGATGATACCTGTGCCACATCCCTGTCATCCATAACATCAATGCAGAGACATGCTAATATGGTTCTGATGCACAGGGTGAATGTACTAAGGTGTACCAATGTAATGCTGTATAACATGTTTTCAGCAGGAAGGTTTAATGCTTACATGTCAGGATGTGTAGCAGTCCAGCCATGATGCATTATAGCTGTTATTAACACTGACTGATTATGGTCTCAATAATGTATTCAGTTTGTGTTGTAGGTGTCTATGTGTCAACAGGATGTTGGTCTGCTGTTATTTCCTACAAGGGGTATGGCACTGTGGTGACACCTTGACTGTGCCATATCCTGGGTACAGCTGAACACAAGTAACATGTCTGTATAACAAATACTGCAGGTGCCACATGGCTGATAGGTCTGAGGGGTGTATATACGTGAGTGCATGGTGGCTGATGTCAGCAGCCCTTCTACAGTGGACAATGGTAAGTGTTCTGGGTGGCACACACCACATGTTTGTGTATAACACACACACACACACACACGCACACACGCACACACACACACACACACACACACACACACACACACACACACACACACACACACACACACACACAGACTTTGGGGTTGATGCAATACACAGAGAATACTCTACACATGAATGTAGTTACTTTTGCAGTGAACCCATTTTAGCTTATGTAATTCCACCATGACAAAATAGGCAAAATATCACATCAGTAAATAATCAGTCTGCTAGTTTAATGCCATTGACAATGGTACTGGCAGGGTATATGCCCCCTTCCCCAATGTAGTGCAATCCTGGAGCTGGTAAACATAGGTGGCCTGGTGTGGGTGGCACAGCTCTACACAATTTGAGGGTGTGGATTGGTGTAGAACCACACATAGTGTGATTGACAACTACTTAACCTGTTAACATAAACTGTACAGTATTGCAGCTGACTAAGCGGGGGGATACACACAACAATAACCCCAGTGAGGGTGGCTGTGTCCACAACATCCACAGCCAACTATATATACCAACTCCAATATCGCTGTACAGCTATACAGTGGGGAAGAGGGCATTCACATATCTACTACTACTTTTGATGGAATGAATTTCCACAACCTTTCAAATGTTAGCATTTGCCAGTCAGTTCTTGGACAGATGACCTCCTGGGACATGTATTTTCTGCAAACTGAAGTAAATCTCTTCACAAACACATAACAGTCATAGGCACATCTGAGAGACCTGGATTTATCGGTGCTAACTACCTTGTCAGTGAGTCCATTCTGTGACAGATAATTTGCACACAGTACATGCATCATTGGGCTGGATAATGTAATCAGTTACCTGTATGGTTGATGGTGACAGTGGTCCTCATACAGTGGACCTTGGGACATGTACTGGGGTACCATGGTGTAGAGGCAGTATACCCAGCACCCACACCCCCACATTGGATATTTTATTTACTGAAACCCATGATAATACTCTTGCATACCCACAATCACACATTGACCAGGACTGCAATACAACCCCTTGTCTATCTCATTAGTGCTACTACAGGGATATACATCTATTGCACATACCACAGGGATAGCAGGGTGATGATTTGTCATGGCTCTCCTAATGTCAGCAACATCACTATCCTTTATACTGTATGGCAAGGTGTATAGTATTTGGAGAATGTGTCCTCAGAATGCTGTATCCTACAAATATACACACTTGCACACATACACACACTCTTGCCAGGACTCAGAGGGTAACCAATACCTATCTTCCCATTTGTACAACAGTGTTGTGCTGGGACTGCAAACTCCAGGTAGCCCATATGGAAATAAGTGTAACAAGGTACAGTTAATGTCCATTACAGCAGCAGCCATTTCTAACTATGGTAATGGGGGTGTATTGGGTGAGAAGGCCCTCAGGGTACTATCGACTACAAGTTTACAA
>NC_056726.1:1438017190-1438034690 GCF_019279795.1 Protopterus annectens
GATGATCCTCTCCATAGCCTTGCAGACTAAGCTAGTTAGGCTTATGGGGCGATAGTTTCCAGGGTCCGTAGAGGCTCCACCTTTGTGGAGTGGGACCACTGTTGCTGTACGCCATTCTGTGGGCACATATCCTGTAGTGAGGCTGAGATTGTATAGCTGTTTTATTTGAGGGATTAGTTCCTCTTGGAGTTCATGTAGGACGCAACCTGTGACGTCATCTGGTCCCATGGAAGCAGTGTATTTTGCTTTGGAGAGGGCAGCCTTCACCTGAGCATCAGAGATGTTTAGGAGGCAGCCCTCTGCCGGGATAGATACTTGCTCTTTTGGGGAGGGGTGGAGAGGTTTGCACTGAACCTGACTGCCAGGATAATGGCGATGTCTGTGGGTTCAGTGTATTTTTGTCGCTTAGAACCAACTCAGAACAAGTCTGGGAGTTGCATCCCAGGTTCCTAACATCACTGTAAAGAGGCTTATGATTGTCTTTAGCGGCCTGTGCAATTTTTCTCTCAAGCTGGCCTTGGAGGATTTTATGAGGGATCGTAATTTTTGCTAGTACTGATCAGAGATGCCTTCCCTATTAGGGATTTTGTTCTATCATGTAGTAGCTTCCTCCTTCTGTTGTACAGTTTATTTATGGCAGGGGTCCACCAGACTGGACGCCTGCCTTTGGATGATTGGGTCTTGGTTTTGTTTGAGATAGCATGATCCATGCATTCCTGGAGATGTCCGTAGAATGCGTGTATATAGGATTCTGCAGTTTGGGCCGTAGTTTCCACTGGCCTTGGGGCCTTGAAGGATTCCACTTCAGTTTTGAGAAGTGAGAAGTTCGCTTTTGAGAAGTTTTTCACTGTGGTTTTCTGGGCTGGGGGTGTGGTCGGGATGTGGGCATCCAGTGAAATTAATTTATGGTCTGATCTTACCAATGAGGGATATACTTCTGGTGTGGAGAATAGAGTCCCCATGTTGGTAATGATCAGGTCTAGTATGTTGTCCCCTCTTGTGGGAGTGGTGACTAGTTGTTCCATAGCATTTGAGTTTATAATTTCCAGGAACTTTTGGGCTAAGGTGCTGGGGCTTGAGTAGTGCTCCCAGTCAATGTTTGGGTAGTTGAAGTCACCCAATATAATGGTGTTCGGAAAGATCTTCATGTTCTCCAATGTTTTCAGGAAAGCCAAGTGGGATTCCTGACTTTGAGAGGGTGGCCTGTAGGATGCTGCAAACTGAAAAGCAGTTTTTCCCACTGTTAGTTGCACATGGATGGTCTCTGATACTTCGTGCAATGCCACTAACCTGGAGGTGTGGATATCCTTGATAAATATGGAAACTCCCCCTCCTTTTGTGGTTCAGTCCGGGTTTTGGGGCCGAAAAGCATGATATGAGGTATAGCCTGGTAGTGCTGGGGTGTTCTCTGGAGCCTTGAACCAGGTTTCTGTCACTGCACAGATATCGATGTTCTCCATACTGAGGAGGGCTTCGAGTGCATGCATCTTGAGGTTAAGACTTCTGGCGTTTAGCAGCATTACCCTTAGTTTCTTGTTCCTTGTGCTGTCTATGGGGGTGGGTTTGACTTTTGAGTCTTGCCTAAAAAAGGCACTATGGGGGTGGCAAGAGGCTTTGCCAATATCCAAAAGCCCAGTGGTGACAGGTGCAAGCCGTCCCTAGCGAAGCAACGTGGCTTGTCGAGCATTTCATCCCAGGCTGACAGACACTGGATCCCCTTTGAATGTCATCAAAATTTTAGCCAATTGTTAAAATCGATCATTTTGTCTTTGTACTGTGGCATCATTCTAGGTGAGGGTAAGATGCTGCTCAAGGTCAGGGTCATACCAGCCTGGGCTACATGATCACACAGCTCCTCTATGTCTCTTTTCATGTAGTCCAGGGAGGTACGTCTCAGGTCATTCACACCAGCATGTACAATGACTGAGTCATATTTGTATTTGCTTTGGAGTGACCTGAGTGCTTGCGTTATGTGGCGGATCCTAGCACCCGACAGGCAGCTCACCATGACCGTCTCTTTATTCAGCCTGGTGAGCGGGACGTCAGTGTGTCTGACAATAGAGTCACCTATTACAAGAGTATCAGGTGTGTTATTCAGCCTTAAGGGCTGTGGCTGCTTGGCACACTGACTTTGTGGGCTATGTGTTGTGCGTGTTTTGTTTTGAGGTAGCGTTTGCTTGGATGTCTGCTTTGGAGGTCTCTGTTGCTTAGGTAGATTTTTATTTAGAGCCTCTGAGTATGTTTTTGTGTATTTATTTGTTTGGTTCGCTGATGTGGTGGGACTATGTGATACTGGAATTGTGTTGTGTGAGGTTACCTTCTCCTCCTGATTGGTTACACCAATTTTGAGATGAGAGAGCCCCGCCTCCAGTTTGGCTAAATAGTTGCATCTCTCACATATATTTGAACCTGTTTGGAGGAGGAGAGGGTTGTCCGTGTACATGAGACAGTTGTAACATTGCCTCAAAATTCCCAGATTCACCAGCTAGACTGGAGAGGAAACCAGTGACTGACCTTTGGACATGCTAGAGTAATACAGGGAAACTGAATTTAAGACAGACCAATAGAGGATAGGGTAATCGTAGAGAGTATAAGAGTAAGTAGTGCTTATGGTTTAATAGTGCTAACTTGTAGGATTACTTAATTGGACCAGTGAAGGGCCTTAGAATGAGAATATGGTGTTTAAATTGAGAGATAGAGCAGTTCTAAGGGAAAAAGTGAAGAGTAGACTTTGTGGAGCCAGGAATAGTTTAAATCCAATTAGGCGGCGCTGGCCGCTGTTGCGCTATGCACAAATATGCGCAAAACCGTGCAAAAGAGGGTTTTAAGAGAGGAAGATGAAGTACTTTGGAATTGACCCAAAATGGCCAATAAAACTACAGTTTCAAGTCAGTAACCACTCCCACAGGGGCAGGCAGGCTGCTCAATGTTTTTCACTGCCACTGCTCAACAGAGAGACTTCCCTTCAGCCCAAGCAAAAAATGGCCTCCAAGAAACTTACAAACAGTTCAAGAACAGCAAGCCTGTAACTGAACTTTTTTTAAATCTCAGAAAAGTGGGAAAAAAGCAAGATTTTTTTGGGGGGTTTTTTTTGTTTTTTCAGAGATAGCAGAGGTTCACAAGTATTAACAAGTTATAACAATGCAGTAAATGACCCCACACAAGAGTGCTAGGCCAAAGACAGATAAAATGCAAGTTTTGAGAAAAAAACGATTTTAAAAATAAGTGTAAACAGGAAATTCAGTAAACAGCTCTAGGTTGTGCTCTAAATACAGTTACTAATGCAGAAATCAAGTTTAACAAGCCAGAAAATGCTCAAAATAGGCGGCTATGCAGAAAAACTTAGCAAATAAACAGAGGAAAAATACTTAAAATCTCAAAAGTGGCTCCTTTCTTCTCTCAGCATTTTCTCCTCTTGGTGGGTGCTTCACCAACAGCCAACAAGCCTGAAAAGACGCCAAAACCACGAGGCAACCAGGTTTTAAGAGAGGAAGATGAAGGAGTTTTGGAATTGACCCAAAATGGCCAATAAAACTACAGTTTCAAGTCAGTAACCACTCCACAGGGGCAGGCAGGCTGCTCAATGTTTTTCACTGCCACTGATCAACAGAGAGACTTCCCTTTAGCCCAAGCAAAAAATGGCCTCCAACAAACTTACAAACAGTTCAAGAACAGCAAGCCTGTAACTGAACTTTTTTAAATCTCAGAAAAGTGGGGAAAAAAGCAAGATTTTTTTTGTTTTTTTCAGAGATAGCAGAGGTTCACAAGTATCAACAAGTTATAACAGTGCAGTAAATGACCCCACACAAGAGTGCTAGGCCAAAGACAGATAAAATGCAAGTTTTGAGAAAAAAACAATTTTAAAAATAAGTGCAAACAGGAAATTCAGTAAACAGCTCTAGGTTGTGCTCTAAATACAGTTACTAATGCAGAAATCAAGTTTAACAAGCCAGAAAATGCTCAAAATAGGCGGCTTTGCAGAAAAACTTAGCAAATAAACAGAGGAAAAATACTTAAAATCTCAAAAGTGGCTCCTTTCTTCTCTCAGCCTTTTCTGCTCTTCGTGGGTGCTTCACCAACAGCCAAAAAGCCTGAAAAGATGCCAAAACCACATGTATATATATATATATATATATATATATATATATATATATATATATATATATATGTGTGTGTGTGTTTATATATATATATATATATATGTGTGTGTGTGTGTGTGTGTATAGATATATATATATATATATATATATATATATATATATATATATATATATATAGGTTCATAGGTTCATAGGTTTATACTAGGCTATCTGCCCTAAGGCATTTATAAGCCTAGCACAAATTTTTGTGGCTTACGCCACCCCTTATATGAAAAAATACTGTGCCCATTAGTTTGGTGTGCCTCTGTCCAACAGTGACACAGAGATGATTCCCGCGGTAAACCTACGATCTCCCATCCACAGGTCAAGATTTCTCTTGAACAGAGTCAGCGAGGTGCTCTGCCTCACATGGACCGGGATTGTATTCCACAGCATAGGGAGTCTCTGAGTGATAAATCTATCCCTCCAGCACGTCCTATTTATATCCGTGCTAAGGTTTAAGTCGCTTGCTCTAGTGGTTTTGGTGGATTTGGATTTTTTGAGGTGGAGCATGTCCATTAATTCCGGGTTGGACATGGCCTTGTATGTCAGGCACATGTCACCTCTGAGCAGATGGTGCGACTGAATAGAGCTGGAGTTTCTTCAATCTGGCAGCATATGACAGATTTTGGAGTCCCTTTTATCCTTTGGTGAGGAACTTTGGGGTCTCTCCAATTGCTGCAGATGTCGGGTGAGATACATCCCGAATGGGGCATTGTACTCAATCATTGGTCTGATAAGTGAAGAGTACAGGGGAACAATGACCTCACTAGATCTGGATGTGAATCCCTTCATGATCAGGTGGGCAATGTAGAAGGTCTTTCTAACCACTTTAGCAATGTGAGTGTCAAAAGAAAGGCCACTGTCAACCTGGGTCCCCAGGTCCCTGATAACCTCTTCTGTGCTTAGTGGATTGCCACCTATATGGTAGCTTGGGGTTATCTTGTTTTTCCCCGAAGGGTATGACTACACATTTTTTGGCATTTAACTTCAGGCCATGGCTCTGGCACCAGCTATCTGTTTCCGTGAGTCCCTTCTGAAGGATATCCGTGTCCGATGCACTTTCCACTATGGCGCCCAGTTTGCAGTCGTCAGCAAACTTTGTCAGCCAAAGTCCTCCCATGTTGGCCTGTACTTCTGAGAAGTAGATGCCGAACAATAGGGGGCCAAGGACCGAGCCCTGTGGGACACCACTTGTGACCGGCTTGGAGTCTGACATAGCGCCAGCAACACTAACCCTGTGGATTCTGTCCTTAAGCCAGTTTGCAACCCATCTTGTGACATATGGGTTTACATTTAAGCTGGTAAGTTTTTCTACAATACCCGAGAGGGGTATTGTGTCGAAAGCCTTTGCAAGGTCAAGGTAGGCTGTATGGACTGCCTTTCCCTCATCAATGGCCTTGGTGACTGTTTCGAAGAAGTCCACCAAGTTCAAAAGGCATGATCTTCCCTTGACGAAGCCAAACTGGGTCGGGTCCAATGTCTGCAAGTCCCTATATCTTTGTTTATGAGCTCCATTATGATCCTCTCCATAGCTTTGCAGACTAGACTTGTTAAGCTTATGGGGCGGTAATTACCAGGGTCCGTGAGGCGCCGCCTTTGTGGAGTGGGACCACAGTTGCCGTGACGCCACCCTTGGGCACGTATCCTGTGGTAAGGCTGAGATTAAACAGCTGCCTTATGTGCGGGTTTAATTCCTCATTTAGCTCGTGTAGCACACAGCCGGGACACCATCCGGTCCCATTGATGCTGTCGTTTTTGCTTAAGAGTGAGCTGCTTTCAGCCGCGCATGTGAGATGTCTGGGAGGCTACACTCGGCTGGGATAGTTATCTCCTTTAGGGGAGAGGGGTGAAGTTTGCACTGAACCTGTCTGCCAGTATGTTGGCAATGTCTGTGGGTTCAGTGATTTTTGTATCATTTTGGACTACTTCTGAGCATATCTGGGAGTTTCCACCCAGGATCCTAACATAGCTGAAAAGGCCTTATGATTGTCCTTTGAATCCATGGCAATTTTTCTCTCAAAATTGGCCTTAGTTGATTTTATGAGTGCTCGTATTTTTTTACTAATAATGATCAGGGGTGACTTCCCTTTTATGGATTTTGTTCTATCATGTAATAGCTTTCTCCTCTTATTGTAAAGTTTGTTAATGGCTGGGGTCCACCAGACTGGACGTTTGCCCTTTGTGGAAAGAGTCTTGGTTTTATTTGGGATTGCCTGATCCATGCAGTCCTGGAGGTGTTCATAGAAGGCATTTGTAAGGGCTTCCGCAGCTTGGGTTGTGGTTTCCACTGGCTCAGGGGCTTTGAAGGATACCACACCAGTCTTGAGTAGTGTGAAGTTTGCTTTAGAGAAGTTTTTCACTGTGGTCTTTTTTGTTTGGGGTGGGGGCGGGATGTGGATTTCCAGTGAGATTAGTTTATGATCAGATCTCACCAATGAGGGATATACTTCCAGTGTGGAGCATTTTGTCCCCATGTTTGTGACAATGAGATCTAGCATATTTTCTCCTCTCATGGGAAAAGTGACTAGCTGTTCCATGGCATTTGAATTTATGAACTCCAGGAACCGTTGGGCTAGAAAGTTAGGGCTTGAGTAATGTTCCCAGTCTATATTCAGGTAGTTGAAGTCACCCAATATGATGGTGTTTGGAGATACATTTATACCCTCCAGTGTCTTCAGGAAGGCTGTGTGGGGTTCCTGAGTTTGAGAGGGTGGCCTGTAGCATGCTACAATTTGTAGAGCAGTTTTGCCTATGGTTAATTGCACCTGGATGATTTCCGATGCTTCGTGCATTGCCACCAACCTGGAGGTGTGGGTATCCTTTATGAATATGGATACACCCCCTCCTTTTGTGGTGTGGTCCGGTTTTGGGGCGGAACGCATGATATGAGGTAAAACCTAATAGTGCCGGGGTGCTGTCAGGAGCCTTGAACCAGGTTTCAGTTACAGCACAGACATCGATGTTCTCCATACTGAGAAGGGCCTCAAGTGCGTGCATTTTGAGATTTAGACTTCTGGCATTGAGCAGCATTACCCTCAGTTTCTTCCCATTTTTGTTTCTAGGGTGGTAGGTTTAGAATTTGAGCCTTGCCTAAAAAGGCACTATGGGGTGGCAAGAGCCTTATCCAATATCCGAATCCCAGGGTGACAGGTGCAAGCCGTCCCTTGCAAAGCAGCGTGGCTTGTCAAGCATGTCATCCCAGGCAGACAGACACTGGATCCCCTTTGAATGACACCAGACATTAAGCCAATTGTTAAAGCTGATCATCTTGTCTCTATGTTGTGGCATCATTCTTGGTGAAGGAAGGATGCTGCTCAGGGTCAGGGTCATACCTGCCTGGGCTACATAATCAGAGAGCTCCTCTATGTCTCTTTTCATGTAGTCCAGGGAGGTATGTCTCAGGTCGTTCACACCAGCATGGACAATGACTGTGTCATATTTGTACTTGCTGTGGAGTGACCCGAGTGCTTGTGTTATGTGGCAGAGTCTAGCGCCCGATAGGCAGCTTACTGTCACCCTCTCCTTGTTCAGCCTGGTGAGTGGGACGTCAGTGTGTCTGACTATGGAGTCACCTATGACAAGTATGTTTGGTGTTGTATTTGGCCTTAAGGGCTGTGACTGCTTTGCACACTGCTTTTGTGGTTTATGTGTTGCCTGTGGTGTGTCTTGAGGTGGCAGTTGTTTGGGTGTCTTTGTGTGTTTATGTGTTTGATTCATTGTTGTGATAGCTTTATGTGAGGCTGGTTTTGTGGTGTGTGTAGTTGCCTTCTCCTCCTGTCTGGTCTTGCCAGTCCTGAGTTGAGAGAGCTCAGCCTCCAGTTTGGCTAAATAGCTGCATCTCATAAGTATTTGTGTTATGTGGGAGGAGGAGAGGGTTGTCTGTGTACATGAGGCAATTGTAACATTGCCTCAATATTCCCAGATTCACCAACTGGACAGGAGAGGACGCCAGCATCTGGCCCTTCGACATGCTAGAGAAATTAAGAAGTTAGGGGTGTAACTGAATAAGAGAGGACTTAGTAAGGAAGTGTGTACACCTGGGGGGGGTTTCGCTAGTGAGGGACTTTGTATAATACAGAAGTGCTAAGCCTGAAAGAAGATGCTTTTAAGACAAGTGCTGAGCTTTTTTTTTTTTTGGAGAAAAAACAAAAAAAGCTTTTTAGGAACAAGTGCTGCGCTTTTTAGTTAAGGGATATGCTGTTTAGATTACTAGTAGAGCAGTTCTAAGGGAAAAAATGAAGAACAGACTTTATGGAGCCAGAAAAGGTTTAACCTTGTTAAACCGGTGCTGCCCGATGCTGTTCTAGTGGCAACTCCGCGCTAAATCGCGCTAAAGCACGCTAAAGCGTGCTTGATAGCAGGGGCTGAAAGAGCCAGGAATTGACCCAATACGGCCAATAAAACTACAGTTTTAAAATTTAGGTTAAAACCAACCTTCCCCGGGGGAAAGCCGCCCCTTCTGGTGCAACCCCGAACCTTTTTTTTAAAAAACTGGCCTGAAACCCCAATGCCAAACCGGTTAACTTTCATGGGTTAATACATTAAATTAAAATAAAGCAGGCCCCCACAGGCTTTTAAAAAACCCCAAGTAAAAAAAGCAACCCCAAATGAAATCCAAAAAACCCCAGAATTTAACACACCAACAAATTCAACCCAAGGTAATAAAAATTAATATTTTAAAAATTTGGATTTTGTGAAAAAAAAACTGACCCCAAGGGTCCACTCCACACAAACAACGACCAATTTAAAAAAGTTAGATATCTGACTTGGTTTTCCCGTTTCCCCCCCAAAAAGGGCCGAGAGTTCCTAAAAAGGGCAGCCCCAACCCCCCAAAAGAAAAATAACTGGGGCCCAATAAAACCAGAAACACTTTTTAAATCACTGGTTGGCCCCCTAAAAGGTGAAATGGCCCCAAAAATCAGAACAAACCCCCTTTTTAAAACAACTTTAAGCCCCTGTTTTAAACCAAACTTGAAAATTTAAAAACAGTAAAAAATTTTTAAAATATTTTAAGGGTGATTTTCCGGAAAAAATGGTGCACAAATTAAAAAATTTTAAATTTTTTTTTTTTTTACTAAAAATTCCCAACAAGGAAAAAATTTAGGCCCGAAAAAAGAAAACTCTAAATTTAAGAAAACAATTTCCCCCAAACACAAACTTGGGGCAAACCTAAAATAAAACCCCAAAACTTAACAAAAACAGGAAAAAAGTTAAGGGTTTTTCCCAAAAAAAGCCTCTTTTAACATATCCCAACAGTTAAAATCTCACTGGGGTTTTTAGGGGTTTATGAAAATAATGAGGACTGTCTTTCAACCCTTAAATTAAAATAAAACAAAAACAGGGGTTGGGGGGGGAAAACAAGGGCCCAAATTAAAATAGTTAAAATTAACATTTCCGGGGTTTTAACAAATTTTTGTATTTTTTTAAAAAGGGTAAAATTTAAACTTTCCCTTTAAAATTAAACCCGTTCTTACTGGCCAAATATTTCAGGTATTTTACTGCCCCTTTTAAAGGGAAAAAAAAAAAGTGTGGTACCCCCAATTTTAAACTCCCAAATCTTCAGCCAAATAGCTTCAGGGGGAAATTTTTTAAACATAAACTTCAAAATTTTAAAAATTGCACCCTTCCACAAAACCCAAAATTTAAAAACATTTTTAAAAAAGAGAAAAAAAATTCCTTTTGTCCCCCGTTGGGAAATCCGTTTTTGGCCCGGCCCCCAAAATGAGGTTTTTTAAAAGGAAAATTTTCCAAAAACCCTTTAATCGGCAAAACCCCCAAAAAAATTGGGTCACAGTTTTTTAAAAAAAAGGGGCCCAAAACCCCCCTTAAATTCAAAAAATAAAAGGAGGTTTTTCCCTTAATTTCCCTTAAATTTCCAAAAACGTTTAAATCAAAATTTAAATAAATGAATTTTTTAAAAGGGGAAAAAAGCTACTTAAATTTCCCTTTTCAAAAATGAAGCTTGCTGGGCCAAAGAAAACAAAAAATAATTTTTCCAAAAAATTAAAAAAAAAGGGAAACAAGTAAACAGGAAATAAAAATTTTGGAACATCCAGGGGGGAAGTTACTGGGCATTAAAAATTGTTTACCTTAACCTCCCTTTAAAACAGTTTTAAAAACAAATTAAACTGTAAAAATTTTTGGGTAAAGTCTTTAAAAAATTTTCTTTGCCCGTTTTTTAAAAGTTCCTTTAAGTGGCCAAATGGGAAAAAATATTTCAATATTTAAATTACAAAACAAAATCAAAGGAAATTTTCTTAAAACTTAAACTACAAATAAAAAATTCCAACACAAAAAATTAATATATTTAATATTATTATTTAATTTTAATTTTATTATTAAATATTAATTTATTAAATATTTTAATATAATAAATTTAAAAAATTAATTAGTACTGTAATTCAAAAAATATTTCAATAAACCACAAAAACAAACAAAACATTTTTTTAAAACCATTTTCACAAATTGGCAAAAGGAAACAGGATTGCCTTTTTCCCCCTGTAGTTTTCCCCCTTTTAGTATTAAAGTTAACACTGTCATGTCAGACTTTAAATCATGTAGAACAGCCATAACCACACAGACCCTATTAAACCAACATTACTTCAAATGTAGAACAATACTTACATTCTGTCCCCATGTCTGGAACATCTCCCCCTGTTTGTTGGCCTGTCTCCACAGTGTATTTTGTAAGAGGTATTTCCAAATACCCTCTGTAATGCTGTTTGTCAAACACCCACATGAAGTTCTGCTCACAGTGAAGGAAAAGGGCCAACACCCACATTAAGTGCTCAGTTATAGGAGTGTGTTTCCATGCAATTGGCTATAGGAATTATACCACAACTGTTCCACATGCAATTAGCAAGTGGAGGACTGCAATTTGTGCACAGGCCATTAGCTGATCATGAGCATTACTTACAAAAATGAAGCTGCTGCCTATGCAAAGCACAGATAATTTTCCACATCCACCAAAGAGGGAGAGAGAGAGACAAAGTAAGACAGGAAGGGAGTAAGAGCCAAATGTGTTTGTGTATCATCCATGGGTGGAGAGTAGTATCTGGGCATTATATTGTTTACTAATCCATACTGTCACACAGTAATTGCACATAGCTGTACACATTTATGGATGAGGATTGTCTACAATAATCTCTGCAGTGTTTGGAAAATGTTGGCCTTGTAATGTGGACAATGGGACATATAGGTCCTCAATATAATGATGTAGCAAAACACTCACTGCAATGGATACTGTCATTACACAATCATCCCAACACCCACACAGGATACTGATGACACACACACAAACACACACTTACCAGTACTGAGCTTCAACCCCCTGCCTGGCTATGTATTTTTAATACAGTGTTGTGCAGTTATTGCACGAGGCATGGAGCTTACATGTTGGAGGGCTCTCAAAAGGTATCTTTGAAGGTGAGTGATATCAGCAATAGTGCTAAAGGAGGGATAAGGGCAGTGTAGTACATGTGAATGTCCACAAAAGTAGGTGTCAATGAAGACACACACACACACACACACACACACACTCTTTCAGGTAAACACACATGTTATCACAGTTGGCAGGATCAGGATTAGAACTCCCATCTAAGTAGTTTGCCACACTATAGTATTACACAGTTAATCACAAGAGCCACAGAGCTTATAGGGCTGACTTTTCTCCAATGGGGTATTTCAAGGTGAATGACATCAGCAGGCATGCAAAAGTAGGGCAATGGGAGGTGTAGTGAGTGTGAATGGCTTCAAAATCATTAATCTCCACACATGCACACACACGCACACACACGCGCACACACACACACACACACACACACACACACACACACACACACACACACACACACTTGCCAGTACTGAGATTCATAGGTTCATTGCTTCACAGGTGTGTAGTAGGTGAATGGGCTTGAAGGCTATACGAGGCTAGGCAAAGGGAATGCCTTGGCATCAGGCCACATGACAATAGTCTCCAGTGTGGCTCAGGGGTGTAGTCCTTGGTTTGGTCCCCACAGGTGGGTACTGTATTCACAATCAACTCATCTGGGTTGCTACTGTGGGTGGCCAGTGATGTGTACTGCTTCCCATATATGTGATCTATATTCCATAACATGGACAGTGTCTGGGTTGTGCACATGTCCCACATGCATGTTCTGTGATATATGGAAGTGTACTTGAGGTGTCTGGGGCATGTTGTGTGGACAGATTGTTATTGTCTGATGTGGTATTCCTAACCTCATTTGGTAAGACTTGGCTATGGAACTGAGGTGTTGCTTGCACCTACACTGACAGCATGATACAGGTATTCATGGAGTTAGTGGCATCTGTCCATACAGGGCATGCATATGAGGCATGGTATTCCCTTTGTGGGTTACATTTGTAGACTCTACAGTTGTTGTAGGCATCCAGTGGGGGACATAGCAAAAGGACCACTGTAAGCATTTATTTGCCTATTGTACGGATGGAACAGGGCACCATATCCTTTTACTTGCCTAATAACACACACAATGAAGTCAGGAGATGTAACACATCACAGTACTTTCTGATGTCAGTGGTACTGTTGTGGTCAACAGGCATGTAGTCCACTGCAACCACACCATGGTTACTATCTGTGAGGCAATATGCAGGCAACTGCCAATAAAGTGGTTATTGCCTAGTCAAGTGTGTTTGTGTATGAGACATGGGTGGAGAGTGTTCTCTGAGTAATACAAGGGTTGCCTATATTGTTCATCAAGCCATAATGTCACATGTAGGGCTATGGATTGTCTACAACAGCCTCTCTGCTGTTTGATATCTGTTGTCCTTGTAAGGTGGGCATTGTGAATAATTTAGCAAAACCTGCCCCACAATGCATCCTATACACAGTCACAGCAATTTACACACAGAATACAGATAACAAGCACATACACACACACACACACACACACACACACACACTTGCAGTACTGAGATTCAAACCCCTACCTTGTTATGTATTGCTATTACAATGTACCACATTTATTGCACGCACCATGGACCTTATAGAATGGATGTTGTTCCAAGGTACTTCTAAGGTGAGGAACATCACCAGCCCTTGTAAATACTGGCACTGGGTGATGTAGTGGGTGACAGATCCCAAAAATAATTTTACCCATAATACACATTTATATTTGCCAGGGGTCAGGTTTAAACCTCTATCTAACAATTTTTATGGATTATTATGTTATGCATTTACCACATGCACCACTGACCTGACATGGTTTATGGTTGGCAACACGTACTTCTAAGCTGGATGATATCTGCAGGACTGCTAAAGTCAGGCTCTGAAATGTTTTCCAGGTGTAAATGGGGACAAGCTGTTAGAAGTACACACACAAACACTTGCACAGATGAGATTCAAACCCATACCTATGTAGTTACTGCTACAACATTGTTCTGCATTTATGGCATGCGCCATGGGGCTTACATGTTGAAGAGCCCTCCACAGGTATCTTTGAAGGTGACTAACATCAGCAGCAGTGCTAAAGGAGGGGTAAGGGGAGAGTAGTAAATGTAAATGTCCATAATATCAGGTATTATCAATGATGCACACTCTTTCAAACACACAGTTTCACAGTTGACATGTCTGGGATTAGAAGTCCGACCTAACTAGTATGTTATATCATGGCCTTACACAGTTATCACACACGCCATGGAGCTTATAGGGGTGGCCTTTGTCCACAAAGTTATTTCAAGGTGACTGACATCAGTAGGCTTGCTATAGGGCAATGGGAGGTGTAGTTTGTCATGGAGCTTATAGGGCTGCCCCTTGTCCAAAGAGGTATTTCAAGGTGACTGACATTAGCAGGCTTGCTAAAGTAGGGCAATGGGAGGTGTAGTGACTGTGAATGGCCTCAAAATCCTTATTCCCTACACACACACACACACACACACACACACACACACACACACACACACACACACACACACACACACACACACACAAGATCTCCTACCTATCTATCTAGTATGTTATGCTATAGCATTATGTTGTTATCGCACATGCCACGGAGCTTATAGGGCTCGCCCTTTTCCAAAGAGGTATGTCAAGGTGACTGACCTCAGCAGGCTTGCTAAAGTAGGACAGTGGGAGGTGTAGTGACTGTGAATGGTCTCAAAATCATTAATCCCTAGACAAACACACAGACACACACACACACACACACACACACACACACACACACACACACACACACACACACACACACACACACACACACACACACACACAGTTGCCATGTTTGGGATTAGAACTCCTACCTAACTAGTATGTTATACTATAGCATTCCACAGTTATCGCACGTGCCACAGAGCTTATAGGGTTGAGACATATCCAAAGAGGTATTTCAAGGTGACTGACATCAGCAGGCTTGCTAAAGTAGGGCAATGAGAAGTGCAGTGTGTGTCAATGGGTCATAACCATTCCTCTGGTAACACACACACACAACACTCAGTCGCACACAACTTTACATTTGACAGGACTGGGTATACAAATGCTAGATGAATAATGATTTGTACTGTCATGTTACACAGTTATCACAAGAACCACAGACACTATAGTGCTGAGGGCTACCAGAAGCAAATGTCTACAGTGATTGACATCGGCACATCATGTGATATTAGAAAATTGGATGTGTGGTGGGTGGGACATGCATCTTGATGGGAATCTCTTTGTCACTGTCTGTCTCTCTCTTTTCCACATCTGTTTGTGTATGTTTGACCTATTATAGTGTGTTGGCCTAGGATAAGTGTGAGTATTCCTATCCAATGTGTGTGCAAAGCATGAATGGTGTGCAATGTGGTGTGTGTGCACAGACATCTGCAACTGACAGATATGTATAGTCCACTGTTGTTGTCAGACATGGGCTTCATTTTAATTGTGGGAGCATGCCCAGTATGACCTTCTGTATTGAGTGGGTGAATCCATTCCAGGTAGGTTGTTCTCCAGTGCAGGATTTTGTGTTCTACACCTACAGCTAGCAACCTGTTTCTGCAGGATATCTGTAGATAGGTCGACAATTTGGAGTCACAATGGGCAAAGGATAGTGGCATACTGTAACTATTGTGTCTGTGCTGCTTGTGTTACATGGTTTTGGTGTTAGCAAAAATATTCAAATATATGTACTGTTTTACACTGTGATGCATTATGTCATCAACTACTGACAGATATACTTATTTGCTCACAGTTATTTCCTGGGAAATACAAGATGAATGAGGCTGTGTCCAGTACTGTGGTCTGCAGCCTACATATTCTTGCACACTCATGCCATTCTGGAGGGGTAGCTGCAGACACTTGCTGATGGGTCTGTGTAAATGTTGCAGCACCTTGGTACTGTGGTGGCTGAGGATCCCCTGCTTGTACATTTATCGACGTAACAGAATGGCCATATCCTGCTGTGGCTATACCTCTCAGCTGTACAGATTCACCTAGGTTACCAAAAGGCAGGGCTCATATATCTGGTCAGTTCCCCTTCACATTGTGGTTTATGAGCAGGTTTGTAGCCACCCACTACTGAGTTTGCAGGCAGGGGAAGTATGGGCATACATCAGAGTTTCAGACTTCACACACTCCATGGCATTGATGCTTCTACACCCCACCACTCTGTTATTCTATCCTCTTCCTAACATTATGTGAGCAATATCTGAGAAGTATCCCTATAGATGTCCCTTCATCTCAGCGGTATTTAGGGGTTGGTCCACAGTTCATGCAGTAGAACACGGTGGGCATGCTACTGGGATTTGTCAGCATGGCCTTGCATTTGTATTCTGTGGACTGTGTTATGTTGTTAGTCGGGACCCCATCAGATAACATAACTTGGCAGTATGGGTGAGGCACAGGCCTTTAACAGAGGACTGTAGGGCACTTGGTAGTGATGCAGGCCATCTGTAGCAGGCCAGTGCATTCTGTCACTCCTACAGTCCCAGGCTGTGAGCCACTGGATTCCCCTGGGGTGACAGGGTAAGTGTGCAAGGTGTTAATGGCAATAGTTCCTGTCCATATTAATCCATTGTTCTGGATGCTGGCAGGGAGCTGCTTACAGCTAGGGACACACCTGCATGGGACACCACTTCAGCATGCTGCATTCTGTGAGTATTCCCATACAGAAGTGGGGGTCACGCTGTACTCATTCCCAACAGCAGGGATATGGCCTGTGATAAACCTGTGGCTGATGGTGGGATGGGCTGAGTGCATGTGTGATATGGAAGCTTCTTGCAGCTGACTCACAGATATACTTGGGACATTCCCCTTATGCTGCCTTTTGCTGGGACATTAGCAGTCTCTCATTACTTCATAACTGTGCCTTTTGTGGTCTGCCAGTGATTGGCCAGATTATACCAGTATTCCATACTACACAGAGAACTAATGTGCTGCTAACCTGGATGTACAATTCTAAAGGTGTGTGCAGCTGACAGTTAAATTTTATGTACTCTCTCTAGAGTACTTACACCTGTGTACTGTGTGTATATCTGGGCCTACATTCATGGCATGTCCATCTTTCAGATGGTGACAGATATTGCATCCAAACAATGAGTATGGATGACTGTGAGACTGGGTCTTGTTGAGATGCATTGTGGTTGGCACGCAGTTTTCAGAATATGGCCCTGTCATCAACAGTACTGTCCATAGGCCACTGGGACACAACCCTCCATGCCTACATGCTGACCATTTCCATGCAATATAAAACACACAACAACCTAACACACAGAGCCCTGCATATTATACACATGCAACAATCTATCCTGCAAACTGGGCCAGCTCAGGTAATCTGTGCTCCACTGTTATTAAAGCCACACGTACATGTTACTGCATTTCTACATATGATTTTTGGGGGGGGGGGCACACCTGACAACTGCAACATTTGCTATAACTGTGCGGTATTGCAGGTACTCTGTTGGCTTCCATTACATTTTGCATTCTGGCCTATCTTGCAGACTAGAGGCATGTAAGTGGAGCACATATCTTATTATTATCTTATTATCTTTATTGACCTAAATTTCAGTTTCAGACTTCTTACCCTTCAGAACTAATATCCACATGCCTGACCTGTTGTAGCCTGTTTGTGTAGGTCTGGAGGGGGGCTGTTCTCCATTTCCATCAATTGGAGGCCTTAGCACAGCCTTTCTTTGTGGTCATCTACATTTGTCCTGCTGGCTGAGACTGTTGTTGGGTATGTGAGCCTCACTGACATGCATGTATGTGTCCTATAGACACACATTTGGGCCACCACATGTACTGCAGTGGGATTTGTCACCTTGTCTAGTACTGCCTACTTTGTTGACACTAGTATTTGTTATGTATTTCATGCTGCCCATATAGGTGTCACTATCTGCTGCCA
>NC_056726.1:1438039690-1438077190 GCF_019279795.1 Protopterus annectens
GAACTTTTAAGAGTGTTTTGAAAAGCCAATATCTAAGAGCTAGTAGGCTTAGTACAGAATTAGATGCATGTAATATACAGATGCAGGAAATGGCTACTAACTTTCTGGAGAAGGGATATAATATGGCTGAAATTGAGACAGCCAGTGAAGATGTTCTGGCCCTACAGTGTTCTACAGCTAACCCTTACTTCTCCATGAGAGATACTGACAATACTGATACTATGGGCTGTAACAATAGACAGCCACTTAGGTATCTTATGACATATAATAGGATGAGTAAAACAACTGAGAATGTCATAAGAAAGAATTGGTTTATATTGAAATCTATACCTGGCAATGAAAAATGGCTTTCGGATCACCCTGTGTTTACTTATCATAATTGTAATAATTTGAAACAACTTTTATGCTATAAAGATTTCTCTTTAAATAATACACAAAGAACTGAGTTTAAGAAAAAAGGCCCTTTTCCATGTTACAATTGTACATGCTGCACTAGTATTAATCAGTGTCCGGAATTTAGGCACCCCATAAGTGGTAGGAAGTATTCTTTTCATTGTACAGCGACATGTAACATGTCTGGAATTGTATATCTTGTTACATGTAAGAAATCTCCAAGTTTTTATGTGGGAAAATCAGTCAGACGACTGAGAGATAGAATTTTGGAACACAGGTCTGAGATTCGTAGGAATGTACTCACCAAATCATTGGCTTGTCACATCTCTGTTATGGGTCCTACTCATGAATTTGATTTTAGGGTCATATCAGTTATATATCCAGGTATTAGATGTGGGGATCATGTCAATAATGTAGACATGAAGGAGTATGAATGGATAATGAGACTTGAAGCAAGCAGAGATCCAGGTTTGAATAAACAAGTTACTTTAAAACATGTTTTAAAGAATAAACAAAAGAGAATTATGAAAAAATGAGAATAAGATGTTCTTCCTATTTCACATAATGTAGTTTCTATACCTTTTAGAACTGGGTGTTCACTTTGATTAATTAATGGCTGTGCCATGTGTTATTAGTATAAATACTGGTTGTAATTTTTATTACTGAGGAAGGATGTTTTGATATCCGAAAGCTTTGTCATTTTTATTGCTATTGCTATTGTTTTACTACTTTTGTTTTTAGTAAATTAGTCTGGCATGATGGTTTGGAGAGAATATTTTTTCTTCTTCTGAAGGAGTGTATGTCCCCAACATCAGAGATTGTTGACGATGGATACCCGTTGATTATCGGTTTTATCAACATTTGAGAGTTGTGTTTATTTTAATCATTCACAACAGCCACTACAGAACTGTATCACAGAAACATTCCCTGGGATTCACAAAATGATATTTTCCATGCAGGAACAGTGTAACCACTCCTACATGGGAAATGGCCACTTTGCGATCCACGTATGTGCTGTTTTGACATGCACGAGCGGCCCTACACTGTTCCTCCAGAGAAAGCCATGTGGGATGCTAATGAGCTTCTTTGCTGGTGAAAATCATGCATATGAGCCCGATTGGTGATCCAGCAAAGCGGCATATTCTGTGCTGGTACAGTGTAGCTTGCAGAAATGTATTTGGTTACTAACTGAATACATTTCTGCTAAATACACAATGCAGCCATGTCAGCACTCCAGAAAGCATGTATTTATTAGGTTTTGCATGCCAATGGCCAAATATATGGCCATTGGCATGCAAAACCACTAAAAAAAAAACATTTTATTTTATGTTGGCCGAACTCAGCCAGTGAGGGCAGGGGATGTGATATGCTAGTGGGAGTGGGGAGAAAAAGCTGAAATGGGGGGTGGGGGTAAACTGCAGTAGAACTACTTTCTGCATTTTGCCATTATAGTCAATGGCATGCAGAAAGTAAACATAGGCAGGAAACAGTGGTTGCTAAGGGGGAAGGGTTGGGAATAGTGCAGTAACTAGGGCTTAAGGCAGTGGGGTATGCTAATGAGGGAACTTATACTGAATCACAAGTTGGCCAGGAATATTTCTAAGTGTCAGACTGCACCTAACAGTGTAGGAGCTCTAATACCATTGTGTAGGCAGGAGGAGCAAGGAACATGAAAAGGGGGTGTGTCATGCTTACTGGAAGCACATTGGAGCTCTGTTGCCTGGTGTCTGCTTAGCTAAGCACAGTTAGGAGAGTGGGTGTGTCTGAGGCTGTGCACTCATACTCCATGAACTGAGGAGAGTGTGCACTTGCAGGGGAGGGACATATATTGCTGTTTACACTACCAACAGGCTAAAAGAGGAAGCATAGAAGGAAAAGGCAAAGGAAGTATCAGAATAAGGGAAATGCTGTACAAATCGGCAATATGGGAGTCTGCAACCCACAACTGGCCAATGAAAGCACTCAAATAATACAGCTGACAGGTGGCTGCTGAGCTGGAGATGGGAGGACATGAAAAATTGAAGTAAAGGGCAACAGTATAAAATAAATCTGAACTGATGTAGAAATCACTACTATGGGAGTCTTGCAATTCAGAATGAGCCCTGCAAATATAATAGAGCTGACAGGTAGCTGCAGAGATGTAAATGGGAGGAGATGCAAATAAAAATTAATTACAAAAAGGGCAACAGCAGAATAAAGGCAGCCATCAACAAATCACCAGTAATGTTTCTAACACTCACAGTGGCTAAATCCAAGCCATAAGTAAGTAAGCTGGCAGCTGGAATTAATCAGAAACAGCCAATCTGACAGGCAGCAGTAGCAGAACACCACTATAAAGTATGGAAACACCCCTCAGTCTGCTTTTCCCTACAAACTCTGCACCTTTTGAGTAAACCTGGGAATTTAAACTGAGAAAATGCTAGTGGCTGCCATTGCTCAGATACATCACCATGTGCTGGAGGCTGACGGTGATGAGGAGGATAATGCTGCCATCTGCCGCAGACCCAGGGGGAGGAGGAGAGTGTTCAGCCATAAGCTGACCTATCAGGGGCTACATGACCTGGAGATTGTAGAGCATTACAGGGTGGAGAGGGACATACTTCAGCAAATTGTGGATCTGTGCCAGCATCACCTCACATCCAGAACAAACAGAAGGGAACCCATCCCAGTGGATAATAAGGTATGTGTAGCCTTAAGAATACTAGCTACAGGTGCTTTCCAAACACCTACTGGGGATATCATGGGGGTGTCACAGGCACCTGCATCCAGCCTACTCCATCCTTTCTTGGATGACATGCTACCACATGTCCGTGAACACATCCACTTCCCCAACACCTGTGAGGAATTCACCAGCAATATGTGTCTCCTCCATTGTGTAGTTGAATACCTGCAGGTAATGTGTGTCATAGACACAGCAAAACACCACCCACTGAGTGGGTTAGGGTCTACATCAACCACAAGTGCTTGACATCAATCAACTGCCAGGTTGTGTGCGACTGGCAGCACTGGAAGTTATCATGACTCCCACATCTGGAATTCCTCACAGCTGTATCAGGGGTTTGCCGGTGGGGGGGTGACATCCTAGTTGGCCATCTAGTGGGTGATGCTGGCTATGCACTGGAGCTTTGGCTGATGACATCCATCAGAAATGCACACACCCCAGATCAAGAATGCCATAATGAGACACATGCACAAACCAGGATCATTATAGAATGTGTGTTTAGGATGCTGATGTCATGGTTCCGCTGCCTTAACATATCCGGTGGAGCCTTGAAGTACTCTCATGCTACCTGTGGACAAATGTTCATAGTATGTGCAAGCTACTCAGTATGACCATGTGGAAACAGCTGTAGCAGGAACAACATGGGGAGGGGCCACATAACCCCACACCATTGCCAAAGTCACCACAGGCACAGAGGGACTTGGAGGAGGAACTTCCTGAGCCTGCCCCTAGAGGCAGACAGAAGCACTCCCAGTATGCCAATGACTTGGCAATGAGGCAACACATAGCACACACACTGACACTGTAGGGAGCCAGGGACTGATGCCTCTCTCTGACTCGCACATACAGTAAAAGGAATGCCGAACATGACACTACCTGTACTTTACCATGTATAGGGTGTGTACTCTGTGTGTCCCAGATAGTCAGCCCTCCAGCACCATCCTCAATACTGCTCCAGCCACAAGGTAAGTCACCCTTACTATCAATTACTGAATGGAGTAGTATGTTCTGATATTTATATCTATGCTATGGATGCAAGCATGCAAGGGAATCAGTCGGCCAAATGGGATAAGAGCAGATAACTGACAGCTATATGGGACAGCATGAAATCCATAACAAATATTGGTGTCCCCATACTAGGCAGTAGTATTCAAGGTGACAACTCCCACTGCACTACATGTGGTGGCTTGACTAACTGTGGGTATCCACAGGTCACACACATGGATTTCAATGAGCATTCCCATTCCCACCCCCCCAGTCTCACCCAGCAGGACAGGTGTTGATGACCGGAAATAAAGGTCGGGTAAAGCTCCACAAATGCTGGCAATGGTGAACAGCCCCCCTACACACCTTCACAGGCATACCACAACAGGTCTGGCAATTGCAGTATAGTTCTGAAGAGTAAGACATCTGAAACTGAAATGCATGCCATTACAATCTAACTTGAGTACTCTACTGATATGCATCCATTCTGCAAGATAGGACACAATACAATACAAATGAAAGCAAATAGAGTTATAACTGAACTACCAGTGCAGTCAGTGAAAATGTAGAAAGGTGTCAGGTGTGCCCCCCAACCCCATGTATAAATGGCAGTAACGTGTAAGCTTGTAGAGTAATATCAGTGGAGCACAGATTGCCTGAGCTGTCCGAATCAACATGACAACTGGTGTATGTCCACTATATGCAGAGGTCAGTGTGCCAATCTTTTGTGAGTGTTTAATATTGTCTGGAAGTGGACAGCATGTAGGCCTGGATGTTGTGTCTCAGTGGCCTAGGTACAGTACTGTGGTTGACATGGCCCTGTTCCAACAACTGCATTGCCAACCAATCTGTTTCTCAGCTGCACCTATGTTACCAGTTGTACACACTCACTGTCCAGATGTCAATAAATGTTACTGTCAGAAAGCTGGAGAGGCTATGAACAGGGGTCCATACACAGAAACAGTACACATGTGGAAGAACTCTACGCAGTGCCTAGAAAGTAACTATGAACTGCACACACCTTTGGAATTAAATATAGAGGTTAGCATCACGTTAGTTGTCTGTCTAATATGAAATACTGGTTGTCTGCCAAATAACTGGCAGCCCACATAAGCCACTGTTATAAAGTAATGACACACTGCTGATGTCCACATACAAGGCAGGAGAAGAAGGTCCCGGTCATATCTGTGAGTCAGGTGTCACAAGCTTACATATCACACATGCATTCAGTCCATCACCCCCCACAACAGCCACAGGTATTTCATCAGTCATATCTTTGCTGCTGGGAAAGATGTCAGAATCAGCACACGTCTTTTATGGAATACACACAGGATGCAGCATGCTGACATGGTGTCCTATGCAGGTGTGTCCCTAGCCATAAGCAGCACCCTGCACACATCCAGACTGATGCATCACTATGAACTAGAAGGATTGCCAGGAATACCTCACCCAGTTGCCCATGTCACTCCAGGGGAATCCACTGGCTTGCAGCCTGGTTACGTATGACTGACAAAATGCAGTGGACTGAATCATTCTCATGTGGCCTACAGGCCTCTTGAAAATGCCCATGGCTCGCCCATAGTGCCATCATATGGAATGTCATAGGGTCCTAACTAACAATATAACACATTAAGCAGAAAACAAATGCAAGGCCATGCTGACAAATGCCAGTAGCATGCCTCTCCATGTCCTAGTGCATGGATTGTAGACTAAGACAAAAATACTGCTATGATAAAGGTCAAACTAAAGAAACACTTCTGATATACTGCTCCCATACTGTTGGGAAGAGGATAGGATTACAGGGGGGGGGCATAAAAACATGGATATCATGGATTGTGTGAAGTCTGAAACTCTAATGTCTGCTCATACTTCCCCCTGACTGCAAACCCATGAATGCATAACCACAAACCTGCTTGTAAACCACAATGTCAATGGAAATTGACCAGATATATGAGTCCTGCCTTTGGATAATCTGGCCAAATCTGTACAGCTGAGAGGTATGCCCACAGCAGGATATGGCCATTCAGTTAAGTTGAGATATGCACAAGAAGGGGAACCTCAGCCAGCATAGCACCAAGGTGCTGGACCATTTATACAGACCCATCACTCAATTGTCTGTAGCCACCCCTCCACAATGGCAGGAGTGTGCCACAATGTCTAGTCTTTGCCTCAAAATATTGGTCTCTGCTGCATTGCTCTTCTATTTCCCTGGTAAACAACTGTGAGCAAACAATGATATCTGTCAGTAGTTGATGGCACAATACATTACACTGTAAAACAGTACAAATGTCCAAACATCTATGCTAAAACAGAATATGTTACACAAGCAACACAGACAGTAATAGAAAACATAATTACACACAGTATCACCCCATGTTTGGACCCATTGTGTCTCCATATTGGCAACCTATCTACAGATATCCTGCAAAAATAGCTTGCTAGGTGTAGCTGCAGCACACAATACCATGTTATCTGCAGATGTCCATGCACACACACCAAAATGTAAACTGTTTGGTCTTCACACACACACACACACACACACACACACACACACACACACACACACACACACACACACACACACACACACACACACATTGGACAGGAAAACCCACAGCAAGCTGTAGGTAGCAGATATGTGATAAATCCTCATCTGTTTTATGTGATACGCGTACATATCTAAGGCCTACATACTACAATATTTCAAACATACATACACACACACACACATGGGGAAAAGACAGACACAGACAGTGAGAGAGACAGTACTGTTATGAAGCCTTTCCCATGCAGTACACATCCCATAGTTCCACTGTACACTATCTGCTGATGTATGTCACCTTAGATGTTCCTTTGGATAAGCTTCAGATCTGCAAGCTTAGTAGTGCATGCTAGAAATCCATAACTTACTAAAACAAATAAGGAGATAGGTAGGGTTTTAAATCTTGGTCTTGGCAACTGTGTTTATGAAAACATTACTGTTTTACTCCATTCCTACCAAGTACACATTCCATTACCCAATATCAGAACATGTGCTGCAGTCAATTACTGTACAAATTCCTTTTGTTAGCCCTCAGCCCTATAGGCTCTGTTGTGCTTCTGATAACTGTTTAACAGTAGAGTACCAATAACTATTTATGTAGCAATCCTAATCACAGTCCTGTCAACCACAAAGGTGAGTCTGTCTGTGTGTGTTTGTAGGTGAATGATTTTGAGGCCATTCCCACTCACTCCATTTTACATTGCCCTTCTTTATAACTGCTGCTGATGTCACTCACCTTTAATGATACCTTTGGAGAGCTCTCAAATATGCAAGCTTTGTGGTGTGTCTGATAAGTGTATAATGCTATAGTGTAATAAACTAATTAGGCAGGAGTTCTAATCTTGGTCATGGCAAGTGTAAAAGTTTGTTTGTGTGAGAGTGTCTGTCATTGTGGAGACATGATTTTGAGGCCACTGGCACTTACTACACTTCTCTTTCCCCTCCTTTATCACTGCTGTTGATGTCACTCTCCTTTAAAGATACCTTTGGACAGCTCTCAAATTTGTAGGTGCTGTGGCATGTCTAAAAATGCATAATACTATAGTGCAGTAAACTAGTTAGGTAGGGATTTGAATCTCATTCCTGTTGTGTGTCTCTGGCTGTGGTTGTGGTGTTAACATTGTGATTGATATCCATTGAGGGGTGGGTTTTGCTACATTTTGTGTGGTCCACCTAGCAAACTATCAAATGTCCACTGTACAGTGCTCACTTTTGTGGTAGCTGTGGACACGCTTCAGTCCTATAATCTGTTTGTCATGTGATATTACTATAGAACAATATGGAGTCCAGAACAAGATATGTGGCCCTTGTAGTCTTGTGATACAATTCCACTGTCAGGAATCATAGGCAAGCACATTCATCTATCCATTAATCCCTATTTCACTAAGTGGTCTTCAAACAGGCTCATATATGGATCTCACAGTGTGAAAGCAATGGACTACATGTCAAACTGCAAAACAGTCATGAGTGGAGTACCACAGGTTCTTGTCCAGTGTCCAGTCTTGTATGTTGTGTTTGGCTCTGATATCCAGCCTAACAGAAATGAACTGTGGTTAACAATGTTTGTAGACAATTGCTAAATGGGGGGTACTGTTTACATCCCCAGATTATGTTTCCATCCTGCATAAAGTTGCCACTGACACCTCCAACTGTCAGAATAATGGTCTTAGTCTCAATGTCAAGAAATGTGTCCCAATTCCCTGTTGAATCAATATGTTGTCCGCAAATGACCACATTGGTGGAAGTCCAATGGAGACAGATGTCCTTATAGGAGGTCTGTGAGCACAGCTTGAGAGCAACTTCTCTTCTGACCACCACACTGCCACTGTGGTCAGAAAGTCTTTCCATGTAGCACATTGAATAACTAAGGATGTGTCATTCAGGAATGAAGAGGTCAATATCTCCCCCCTACTCCCTGCTCATTAGGCCAATCAGCAGGTCCAGTGGCCCATTTGCCATGCAAGTCAGTAGACACATTCAACAACTGGGTAGGCTGCAAGTGTACCTGGCATATACCACCCTAGGCATGAAACAACTGTCTGATTTGGAAAGAGCCCAAAACGTCCAAGTGTTCCTGGTCACATCTTGGCTACTTACAGGCAATCCCTGCTTGATTGACAATGCCATGTCTGCTCAGCTGTGTTACAAATGCCACAGCTAGGAAACCCCAATCTGTATGCACCACATGCCATGGATACCTCAACCACATTACCACATTCAACAGAACATGCTTAGGGGCAGGTCCATAACCCAGACACTGGCCACATTATGCAATATATGTTGCATACATGTCAAAGAACCTCACTGGCCATCTTCAAGAGAAATTCAGATGAGTGGATGGTGAATATAGCTGTCACCCGGGGATCACTCAAGTGGCAGTAATTGATAGATGGCATGCTGACAAATGTCAGGTGCCATGACACCAGTGTACTCACATGCCCAATTCTTCTCATATCTCCATGGACATTAGCTTGGTACACACCCAGGGACATCTGCACCAATGGACCTCAGTACTGACAAATGTGTCTGTGTGCATTATTGAGTATAACAGTGTTTGTGAGTTTGTAAACTTGTAGTTGAAAATACTTTGAGGACCTTCTCACCCATTACACCCCCCAGTGCTATACTTAGAAAGGGCTGCTGCTGTACTACACTGTAAAGGTACATTGTGACACCCTTCACCCTATGGTCTACCTTGTGCTTGCAGTACCAGCATAACACTGTTCTACCAATGAGTAGACAGGTGTGGTTTACCCTCTGATTCCTGGCATATGTGAGTATGTGTATGTGTGTATGTGTTTGCAAGTGTGTGTGAGTGTGCATATTTGTAGGAGATAGCATTCTGAGTCCCCATTCTCCAAATACACTGCACAGTGCCATACATTATAAGGGATGGTGATGTTGCTCACCTTAGGAGAGCCATGAAACAATCTTCACCCTACTAGCTCTGTGGCAAGTGTGATAAATGCATATCAGTGTAATAACAATAATTAAATAGGCAGGCAAAGGTTTGAATTTCATTCCTGGCAAATGTGAGATTGTGGGCTTGTCATAGCATAATCATGGGTATGAGTGAGTACTATAAGCAATGTTGGTGGGGTGCTGGGTGTAATATGTTTACACCATGGTACACACAGTACATGTCCCAAGGTCCACTGTATGAGGACTGCTGTCACCATCGACTATACAGGTAACTGATGACACTCCTCAGCCCAATAAGGCATGTGTTGTGTGCCAAAACTCTGCAACAGTATGGACTGAATGATGAGATAGGCAGGGCTGCTAACCGCAGGTGTGACAAATGTGTGTATGGCTGTTTTTGTGTTTGTCATTATGTATATGTCTGTAGCTGACAGTATTTCCTGACCATTCTCACCCAGGACATTTCCCATTGCCATACTGTGCAAGGACAGTGTTGTTCACCCTAGAGGAACTGTGGAGCACACTTCACCCTACTTTCTCTGTGGCATGTGCAATAAATGCAGAGCACTTGAATAGCAAGGCCTAGGTAGGTAGTAGTTCTAAATGCAGGTGTTAACTGTGTATGTTTGTGTGTGTGACATCAGTATTCTGACCTGACTATGTGTGTTTGAGTGACAAATGTGGCCATGGTTTACAGTTTTACACCATTGTACTCCCAGCACATATGTTGTCCTATGTCCAAGTGGCTGATGCCTAACACCCATCACATGCTGTGGCACAGTCATCCAACAGTCGACAATTGCCACCATCTCACCCAACCATCTATGACCTCAGCATAATAATGGTGGGCATCTCCAAGATCAAGGATGTTGCCACACATAGCATGAAGAGTTGCATTTGTGACCGTGAGAATATGTCCAGTGTTAGATGTGACACGTGCCTGTACCTCCACAACAGTCCAATACATGCGTCTGGTGACACCTGCTGTGGTACATGTGGCAGAGCCATGATGGGCAGCAGTCCACCAATGAGCATCCCTGTCCATCCACATTTGTGGAATTTGCCTGTTATCTGGCTATGGAAGGTGTATACGCACTATATAGTTCTCTTAGATTTGCACAACAAACATCTGTATCATACTCATATTCACAGGTAGCATATGGATATGTACAATATCCCTGTTACTGGCCTAGCAGTGGCACGTTCAGTAGCGTTTGACAGACACCCCAGTGTTTGTTGTATGTGAGATGTCCTTTCCTGGGGTGAGTTAGGGTCCTGAGCTGTGTTCTATGTCAAAGCAGAGAGAGGCAGATGCTATGGCTATAGGTGCTGTTAAGCAGAAGATCACTACAGCAAGTTTTGCTCAGACATAAATCTTTAAAACTCCTATTTCCCATTATTAGAAAACACATAATGCATTCACTAATATGCTGACTTGTTTCATGTACCTTTTTATTATATCATACTGCACTGGGTTGTATCAGAAGGTTGCTCCACATTTTTCTGTTTCTCAATGTGGAGTACTGGTAGACAGATATTTGGAATAGGTGTCTGCATGCCCTTTGTAGGTAATGCTCTTGACCAGGTGATGGTCTGTGTACCAATTGGTGTTCCCCACTTGCTAACTGCATGCAGAGCAGCTGGGTAGTTCCTCTAATAGCCAATGTCATGGCAACACACTCCTATAATTGAGTGCTTAATGTGGGTGTTGTCACTTTGCCTTGGCTGTGAGGAGCACATCCTGGAGGTGTATGGCTACTGAGTGTTGCACACAGCAAGTGGGAATAACTCTTACAACAAGACTTGTGGAAACAGGCCAACTAAATGGTGGAGAAGGTTATAGACTTAGGGAATGAATGTGAGTATTGCTGTTATATGGTGTGAATACTGCTAGTTTTACAGGCTTTCTGTGTACATGCTCATTCTGCATGGATGTCAGTCTGATAAAGTTATGTGTCTGCATAGCTCTGAACTGTAGGCCTAGCCACATAATGGTCAGAGGTTTGCCTGTTATGTTTGGTGTTTTACCCAGACAGGTGTTGTCCTTGGCAAATCAGTGGCATACTCTGGTCATTGCTGCCAGTAAATGGCAACATCCATTTCTGTCTCTGACCTCATATCCCTCAGAATAGAGATGTTGCAAACAACCCTGTAACACCAGCAACCTTCTCAGCATATAACATCAATATTTGAAATATAGCCCTGTGTTTGGACCTCTGTCCTCTACTTATATGACAGGTTTTGTCCATTTGTCATGCAGTAAAAGGTTGATAGGTATGGTCTATCAGTATTTAGTGCTGACATTCCTGCTATCATCCCAGTGATGTTGTGGAATAAGACACATTAAGTGATGTAGAGGCCATACATATGAGTGCAAAGACTGGGCAGCATGTAGAACCCTGTACAGTCAAGAGGTGGGTCTGTGGAATAGTAGGACATGACTTAGAATCAGTCTGTTAGAACATGTGAGAGATATTAGTTATTACATGGACAAACATTCTATAGCTGCTACTTGTCATACATTTGACCATGGGGACTGTAGTGGGTTACAATGTGCTTTTTTGGAAAAGGTCTGTTTCCCAGTTTCATCAAACACTTAGAACCATTGTTATGTGAAGAATCAGTTTACATTGTATCATTTGATACTGTATCCCCTAGGAGGTTAACTGAGGAGTGTAATTGGAGGCTGTTTAAGAACATATGCAAGTAAATGTCAATTGCTAACTGTATTTAAGGCAAATATGTTTTGTAATGTTGTAATACTTGATGGCAAAACACATTAAAATATTTGTGTGTCTTGATGGCTGGTTGTCTGTTATTTTGCTATCTTCAGTCATTTTAGTTATATTACTAAGAGGTCAGTGTATGTCTGGACATTGTGTATGGCCTATCCTGATTTTGTAGCAGTGTACTGTATACTTATTAGTTGTACTGTGTAGGGGGGGGGCAGCAGATGTCAGTGGCATGGGTCCCTTTGTATCATTACCAATGTCTTTGTCTGCCCATTGACTGGTCCCCCAACTTCATCTGGCATGGTCCAGAATTGTACTAAGGTGCTCTTGGCTCTGACAGTGCTGCAAGTTATTGACAACTAAATCATTACCGATTCCACAGTCTTCCTTCCCTATGATAAACCGACTGCATGGCATACTATGGTTGAAAACATCATAAAATAGTACAGCTCAGACGGTTTAGTGGTTATATGCTTTGACCATTGACTACAGGTTCCTGTGTTCAAGGGCTGTATGTTTTGTTGCAGGCCAGGTGTATATTATTTCCTTTACATAACATGCCTATATGTGCTGTCATTACAGCAGCAAGGGGTGTGAGTATACTGTATGGGACACATGTGTATACATGGGTGGTTGGACATGTGATATGCACTCACACATCCATTGTACACCAGCTATACTACATGGAGACACATGTAATATACCAAACATTTGGCTATTAAAATAATACTAATTAGTTACCTTTCCTGTAACTAGTCTAGTCTGGATACAGAATTGCTGTATCAGGGACTGTATGTTAGCTTTTGAGTGTTGACCAAGTCTGCCCTTCAATGTGTCACTTAAATATGCTAGTTCTCCCCTCTCCTGCACTTTCAATAGCTTATTACTTTAGCACTTTACCAGACGTCTTGTAGTAAGTAGTTTAGCACACAAACATGCTAACAGCACTAAGCGTTCTATGAGGAAACAGCTTCAATAATCATTATTAATGGCCACCCCTCCAGGCATGTCTACAGGTCAGTACCCTGTGTGTTCACCTATTAACCTGCTGAACTTGGCCATCCTGAGGCAATGTCACAACTGCCTGATGTACACTGACAACCCTCACCTCTTACCTCTCTACACTCAGACTTGCAAGAGATGCACTTATAGATCCAAATTGGAAGCCACACACTCTCCAACCAAGACCAGAATAGTTGGTCAAGAGGAGACAGTCAACACTTGCAGCACACTACGTGGAACACATAGCCCTCCAGAACACACACCAGTACTACCTTCATATAAAAACACAAAATACACACACCCACCTTTGTGGAGGCTCTCAATGAAAAGCTGCATAAACAGCAGAGACTTCCAAGGCAGATATGCACTCCACCACCACCACCACACAACACTAACAACAAGACACATATGTCTCCTAAACAGTGTGCCAGTCAAACAAAGCACCTAAGGCTAAACAGCATGGCTGAAACACTAGGTATAGTTGACTCGATAGTGAGGAATAGTGATGTCCCACTCACTAGGTTGAAAAAAGAGAAAGTGACAGTCAGCTGTCTGTTGGCGCTGGATCTGCCACATAACACACACACACTGAGGTCCCCCAACAACAGGTACACATATGACTCTGTCATTATACATATGGGTGTGAATGACCTGAGACGTACCTCCCTGAACTATATGGAAACAGACATGGAGGAGCTCTCCGACTATGTAACCCAGACAAGTGATGGGATAGATTCATCACCCAAAGACTCCCTATGCTGTGGAACAAAATCCCGGTACATGTGAGGCAGAGCACCTCGCTGGCCTTGTTCGAGAGAAATCTTGACCAATGGATGGGAGATCGCAGATATACCCCAGGGATTACCTCAGTGTTACTGCTCGACAGAGGCACAGCAAAATAATGGGTATAGTTCCCCATACTAAAGGGGTGGCGTAATCCACAAAACGATGGGCTAGGCTTGTAAATGCCCTCGGGCAGATAGCCTAGTATGAACCTATGAACCTATGAACCTATGAAGTATGACACTAGCCCTGAGCAGCATCCTACCATCATCCATGATGATACCACAGTACAAGCTGAAAATGACTAAATTCAACAATTGGCGACATTTCTGCCATCATATTAAGGGGTTCCACTATCTGTGTGCCTGTGATGACATGTTTGACAGACCATGATCCTTTTCCACAGATGGCCTGCATCTGTCACCCCTGGGCTTCCAGATACTGGCCAAGGCTCTTGCTACTCCTATAGTGGCTTTTTTAGGCAGTGTTCCAAAGACCACATTACCACTATAACAGCTGCAAACAAATGTAATCTGAGGATCATGCTGCTCAACACTAGAGGTATACATTTAAAAATTCACTCACTCAAAGCAATCCTTACACTGGGGAACATCAACATTTGTGCTGTAACAGAGAACTGGTTCAAGGCAGCAGGATGCACACCTGCACTACCAGGCTATCACTCATTCCACACCTGTTTGGCCCAGAATGTGGACTGCAGCTGCAAGGGTGGTGGTGTTTCAATATTCATAATGGATGTGCACACACCCAGACTGTGAGCACAACATATTGCATCTGAGATACTTCAGGTGCAGCTATCATTGGGTAAGACAGCAATACAAGTCATAGCCTGCTGTAGGTCCACAAACATGCCCCAGTACTCACACTCCCCATTCCTAAGCACCCTGAGGAATGTTAGGTTCCAACCTAACACTCTTATACTGGCCGACATCAACTACCCCACCATTAACAGGAAAAACTACTCATGTACCAATACACTTGGCCAATGCTGTCTGGGATTCATTGATTCCAATGCCCTGGACATGTTCATTCTTACTCCCACTAGAGGTAGCAACATCCTTGACCTGGTTATTACTAACATGGGCAAAGGTTGTTCTACACCAGTAGTCAACTCCTTCCTGGTTAGTTACTAACACAAACTAATCACCTTGTAAATCCACATCCCTCCCACCACCCCACAAAGGTAACCGCCATGAAATCTTCTCCAAAGCTAACTTTGGGCACATACAACAGAGGGGGTTAACTGCATGACACCCATGCAGATGGAGACTAGTTGCATGACCGCAGAATCTTACACCAATGCACTGCACGAACACACACACAAATGCATAGATCTCGCCATATGCAATACAACCAAGATGCTCTCCTCAGAAAAAAGGAAGCCAATCTGGTGGTCCCCTGCCATAAAGAAACCCTACTGTAGAAGGAGGAAATTCATGTGGAATAAGGTGAAGTTCCAAGGCTGGAAATACTCCCTTATCAGCCTCAATCAAAGGTTGATATCTTTCATCAACTCCTGTAAAGGTAGCTATGAAAACATGATTAAAGAGATAGTGAAGACAACCACAAGGCCTTCAATAGTTATGTATAGAATCTTCACAGCACACCAGCATAACCCTCGGATTATGTATGCTTGTATCTGTTAAGGTGGTTCTTTCTTTTGACTTCTGGACATTAACTATAAAATGCACTAAGGTGATATTCCTGTCAATATATGTTAACAGGAACAGTGTTACTACAACAACCTTCTCAGCTTATCTACTCACATCATTTGGATATGTCTCTATTGTCATGCCTTTGCTCCCCCTTTGTATGGCTTGTTCCAGATTCATTGCACTAAAGGGTTGTGAGCATACCTCTCAACTGCCTGTATGATGAATATCCAGGTATTTTACCCATACTTTGTTTCTGTTCCACAGTTTATTTGCATTTCTCTGAGTAACACTGTTATGATGCAAGGATGTGTGTCAGTGAAGCCTGACATATATGTCAATTCCCATCCCCATATCATTCAGACAGTTCTGCTGATACAGACCCTGTTGCTGTACAACCGTTCAGTTATGACAACAGTATTCTGATTCTGTCCATATATGTGGCCCATTACACACCCTTTATACAGCCTTTGTTCATTAGTCCTGCACTAAGAGGTTGATATGTATGATTCTGAGGTATGTCTGCACTGCATGTTGTATGACTACATACATATATATATATATATATATATATATATATATATATATATATATATGTGTGTGTGTATATATATGTGTGTATATATATATATATATATATATATATATATATATATATATATATATATATATATATATATATATATATATATATATATATATATGTGTGTATATATATATATATATATATATATATATATATATATATATATATATATATATATATATATATATATATATAGGTACATAGGTTCATAGGTAGATACTAGGCTATTGGCCCTATGGCCTATATAAGCTTAGCCAACAAGATTCTCTGGCTTTCGCCACACAAGACAAATAATGTCCTGTGCCCATGTTGAGCAAACACACAGAGGTGAATCACAGGATGGGTTTCCTATTTACCTTTCAAATGTCACTATTTATCATAAAGAGGGCTAATGAGGAACTCTGTTTCACATAAATGGGTAGTTTGTTCCAAAATATGGGAAGTGTTATGGACAGTAATCTATCCCTCCAGCATGTTCTGTTTATTGTGGTGACAAGGTTTAGCTCCCTGAAGCATGTGTTTTGGAGGGACTGGGATTTCTTTACATGTAGCATGTGCAACAGCTCTGGGTTTGACATGGCTGTGTATGTTAGGCAGAGATCGCCTCTGAGTAGGCGATATGCAATGTAGCAAAGCTGGTACATTTTGAAACAGTTTGTGTAGGGCATCTGTTTGAGGCCAGTGATCCTCTTTGTGAGTTAATTCTGTGGACTTTCCAGTTATTGTAGATGTCTTGTGAGGTACATACCAAACAGGCCATTGTACTGTATAAAAGGGCTAATGAGGGATGAGTAGAGAGGAACAATGATCTCCTTTTTTCTGACTGAGACACCTGTTGTGATGTGATGTGTCACATATAAGGATTTCCTGAGTACTGTGGCAAAGTGTTTATCAAAGGAGAGACTACTATCTACCTGTGTACCTAGGTCTATTATCACCTTTCAGTGTTAAGTGTACTAGCAGCTATGTTGTAGTTCATGGGCACAGAGTTTTACCCAAAGGGGATGACAATGCATTATTTGCCATTGAGTTTGAGGCCATGGCTTTGACACCAGGCATCTGTCTCAGTGAGGTCCTTTTGTAGACTGTCCACATCTTTACAGGAGTCAATAATGGCTCCCAGTTTGCAGTAGTCTGTGAACTTTATTAGACACAGACCCTCTGTGTTAACCTGAACTTCAGGAAGTAGATGCCAAACAGGAGAGGACCACGGACTGAACCCTGTTGTACTCCAATTGTCACTGGTGTGGAGTCATATGTGGAGTCTGATACTTTCACATCTGTTCTGTCTGTAACCCAGTTGGCAACCCATCTCATGACATAGGTATCTCTGCCTAATTTAGTGAGTTTATATGTAATCTCAGAGTGGGGAATGCTGTCAATGGCCTTGGCAAGGTTTAGGTAGACTGTGTGAACCACCTTGATCTTGCCCTGGGCTCTGGAGACTGCTTCAAAGAAGTCAATCAGGTTTAAGTGACATGATGTACCTTTCACAAACCCAAACTGGGGGGGGGGGTCCACAGTTTGGAGGTTACCTATGTCATTGTTTATAAGTTCTATGATGATACCCTCCATGGCCTTGCAGATCAGGCTTCTCAGGCTGATGGGGCAGTGGCGCACAGTGTCTGCAGTGGCTCCCCCTTGTGGAGTGGGATAACCATCTCTGTGTGCCATTCAGTAGACATAAAGCCTTAAGTGAGGCTATGATTGAACATGGTACTTAGGTGGGGTGCTAGTTCGTTCTGTAGTTGGTGCTAAACACAGCCTGGGATGTTGTCTGGTCCCATGGATGCTGTATTCTTGGCTTCGGAGAGTGTGTTTTTTACCTGTGCAGTTGTATTTACAGGGGCTTTACATTCGTCCAGCATTGAGATGGGCCCTTTAGTGGGTGAGAGGGGGGTAATTTTAGCACTGGACCTATCTGCCAGGATGTTGGCAATATCAGTTGGTTCTGTATGTGTACTACCATTGTGCTGTAACTCAGAGCAGATCTGAGTGTTGCCATTGAGATTCTTGACATAGCTCTAGAATGCTTTGTGATTGTCTTTAGACTGAGTTGCCATTTTGTTATTGTAAATAGCTTTTGTGGATGTTATGAGGGATCTCAGCTTCTTACTGAGGCTGACAAGAGAGTTCATACAATAATGGGAGTTAACTCCTTTTTTGCAACAGTTTCTTCCTTCTGTGGTACAGTTTCTTTATGGCAAGAGACATCCAGATTGGTTTACATTATATTGAGAGAGTATCTTTGTTCTATTGGGTATGGCGTGATCCACGCATTTGTGTACGTATTTGTGCAGTGCATTGGTGTATGATTCGGCAGTCATGCAGCTATTCTCCATTTGCATGGGTGCTGTGAAGTTAGCCACCTCAGTTTTTAGCAACCCAAAGTTAGCTTTGGAGAAGTTTTTCATGGTGGTTACCTTTGTGGGGGTGGTGAGAGGGATGCAGATTTCCAAGGTGATTAGTTTGTGGTCAGATCTAGCCAGGGATAGTTGACTATTGGTGTAGAGCAATAGTCACCCATGTTAGTAATGGCCAGGTCAAGGATGTTGCTACCTCTAGTGGGGGTAAGAACGAGCTGGTCCAGGACATTGGAATCTATGAATTCCAGAAAGCATTGGGCAAGTGTATTGGTACATGAGTAGTTTTCCCAGTTAATGGAGGAGGAGTTGAAGTCACCCAGTATGAGAGTGTTAGCTTGGACCTTAATATTCTCCAGGCTGCTTAGGAATGTGGAGTGTCCTTCCTGGGACATGGTTGGGGACCTATAGCAGGCTACAACCTGGATCACTGTCTTACCCAATGTTAGCTGCACCTGAGTTATGTTACATGCATTATGTTGGGGTACCAGTCTGCAGGTGTGCGCATCCTTTATGAATATGGAAACACCACCACCTTTGGAGCTTTGGTCCAGGTTTTGGGCCTGAAAGGTGTGGAATGAATTATAGACTGATAATGCAGGGGTGCTTTCCACTTTATTGAACCAGGTCTCTGTTACAGCACAAATGTCGATGTTCTCCATTTTAAGGAGTGTTTCAAGTGAGTGCTTTTTGAGATTTAGACTTTTAGCATTGAGCAGCATTACTCTCAGATTGCATTTGTTTGTAGCTGTTATGGTGGTACTTTGGTCTTTGAAACACTGCCTACAAAAGGCACTATAGGGGTGGCAAGAGTCCTGGTCAGTATCCAGAAGCCCAGGCATGACAGATGTAGGCCATCTCTGGCAAAGCATCGAGGTCTGTCATTCATTTCATCCCAGGCAGACAGATACTGAATCCCCTTAGAATGACTGTATATATATATATATATATATATATATATATATATATATATATATATATATATCTATATATATCTATATATATATATATATATATATATATATATATATATATATATACATATATATATATATATATATATATATATATATATATATATATATATATATATATATATATATATATATATGTGTGTGTGTGTGTGTGTGTGTGTGTGTCACTATGTTTCCATAAATATGTTAACACACACACACACACACACACACACACACACACACACACACACACACACACACACACACACACATATATATATATATATATATATATATATATATATATATATAAACCTATAAAGATTAATAAAACTATATATATATATATAAATATAAGAATAAAACCAGATTCACGTGGAGTTAATGCTCCTAGCACAAACCGCAACAAGATAAAACTAAAAGTACAAGCCAGGAGCAACGCAATGAAGGGCATACAATCCAAACAAGTATGTGTTGTCTCCAGAAATAACAGTCGTGACCAAAAAGGTGCAAACAAAACTTGAAAAAGATTTAATTAGGTGCACAAGAACAACGGTAAGCGCTTTCGCATCACTGCTTCATCAGACCAATTAACTAATGATTCAACAGGGTTTAAATCTCATAACTGGCGGGAAAACATTTGAAGAAATCATTTAGCATTCTTAAAGGTACAACCCTCTATATAGAGAATGCATCTAGAGTTGCATCATCAGAAAAGTAAATAAATCAATGTTAATGCATACTGTGTCACTAAAAAACTACACATTTCAAATATAAATACATAAAAATATCCACTCTACCTGATTTGGATGTATCTAACCATGTGCAACATTAAATTCGTTAAAAAACTCTAATAAAAAACTCCAATAAATATATATATATGCACGCATAAATCACTTTAGGTATACAATATGTCCTGCAGTACACTGCCAACAATTAAATATACAAATGCATATATATTTATATAGATGTATATATAATAAATAATTCATTGTTAAAAACATTTAATCTACTATATATGTCTATCAGGTGTGCATATACCATAGATAACCATCCAAGAGAAAAAACATAAATATAATAAAGATAATAAAAACAGAAAAGATATAAGCATATAAAATATATAATATATAATAATGAAAAACTAAAACACAGTTTGGAACACTTATAATATCCTAAGTCTCCTCATCTTTAGATAGGGTTTAATGGGTACTTTCCCATTTAAACCAGGTGGCATATCGGCCCTAAGTTTAATGATCCAGTTGCTCTCCTTTGATTCCGTAAGGTTAAACATATCTCCTTTCCTATGCGAATCATATAATCTCTCAACTATCCTAAATCTAAACATATGATCCATATCAGTCTCAACAATGTGTTTTGCCAACGCATTGTGAATGGTGCCTTTCCTAATATGATAAACGTGTTCACGCATTCTATCCCGAAGGCACCTGTTCGTTTTACCGACATAGAATGCGGAACACAAGGTGCATGTAGCCAGGTACACCACGTTGGTGGACATACATCACCACCAGCTCGTACTTTGAACTGACCAAAACCCTTAGGATGGTCGAATGTGGGACTGGAATCTATGTAAGAACAAAAATTACAGTGTCGACAAGGAACCGTACAGCTACTAACTCCCAAGTCAGCATGTGACAAAACCCTGGATCTTTTGAAAAGTGAGGTCATTGATGAGAAGTTATTTGAATTTCTACGAGTAGTACATCCATTGATACCAGTCATTCAAGGCCTTCCAAAGATTCACAAGGACCCACTTAATCCACCCTTTAGGCCAATAGTAGCTGGGAGAGGGTGGTCCACAGAACCTTTCTCTATTTATGTTGAACATAAGTTGAGGTGTATTGTTGACAGTAATCAATATGTTCTAAGCGACACCAAACAATTTTTGCTGGATTTATATGAGTTTTTGCCACCAAATTTAGCGGATGTTAAGTATGTGTTTGTTACGATGGACGTGCAGTCGCTATTTACGATGATACCAAACCTTATAGGTGTTAAAATGGTGGATAGTTATTTAAGGAGGGTGTCTGATCTCAGTGGTGCTGAGATTGATTTACTTATGACATTCTTGGAGGTGATATTAGAGGCAAATGTATTTTGTTTTGAGGACAAGTTGTTTCTCCAAAAGGATGGCGTGGCTATGGGCACGTCTTGTGCCAATAGCTACGCCAACCTAGTCATGGCTGAATGGGAGTTTAAACATATGTTTAACAACAGCCTATATATTAGATACGCCCCTTTTTATAGGTGCTTTGTAGACGACCTGTTCTTTTTGTGGAGGGGCTCTGTCGAGGAACTATGGGGGTAGCAAGAGCCTTTGCCAATATCCGAAAGCCCAGGGGTGACAGGTGCAAGCAGTCCCTAGCGAAGCATCGTGGCTTGTCGAGCATGTCATCCCAGGCTGACAGGCATTGGATCCCCTTTGAATGACACAAATACTTAAGCCAATTGTTGAAATTTCATATTGTGGCATCATTCTTGGTAAGGGTAAGATGCTACTCAAGGTCAGGGTCATACCGGCCTGGGCTACATGCTGAGAGAGCTCCTCTATGTCTCTTTTCATGTAGTCCAGGGAGGTACGTCTCAGGTCATTCACACCAGCATGGACAATGACTGAGTCATATTTGTACTTGCCTTGGAGTGACCTGAGTGCTTGTGTTATGTGGCGGATCCTAGCACCTGACAGGCAGCTCACCGTGACCTTCTCTTTGTTCAGCCTGGTGAGCGGGACATCAGTGTGCCTGACGATAGAGTCACCTATTATGTGTATCAGGTGTGTTGTTTAGCCTTAAGGGCTGTGACTGTTCGGCACACTGGCTTTGTGAGCTATGTGCTGCATGTGTTTTGTTTTGGGGTATTGTGTCGAAGGCTTTTGTGAGGTCCAGGTAGGCAGTGTGGACTACCTTCCCTTCATCTATGGCTTTGGTAACAGTTTCAAAGAAGTTGACCAGGTTCAAGAGGCAGGATCTGCCCTTAACAAAGCCGAATTGGGTAGGGTCCAGTGTCTGGAGGTTCCCAATGTCCTTGTTTATGATTTCCATGATGACACACTCCATAGCCTTGCAGACCAGGCTGGTCAGGCTTATAGGGCAATAGTTTCCAGGATCTGTTGTGTCACCACCTTTGTGGAGTGGGACCACTGTTGCTGTACGCCATTCCTTGGGTACATATCCTGTAGTAAGGCTGAGATTGAACAGTGTCTTTAAGTGAGAGTTTAGTTCTTCTTGGAGCTCATGTAAGACACAGCCCGGGACACCGTCTGGTCCCATTGATGCTGTGTTTTCTGCTTTGGAGAGGGCAGCTCTCACCTGTGCATCTGTGATCACAGGGAGGCTACATTCTGTTGGGATAGACATTTGCTCTTTTGGAGGAGAAGGGGGGAGTTTGCATTGAACCTTTCTGCCAGGATGTTGGCAATGCCTGTGGGTTCAGTGTATTTTTTGACATTTTGCACTAACTCAGAGTATATCTGGGAGTTGGCTCCCAGGTTCCTGATATAACTAAAGAAGGCCCTGTGATTATCCTTAGTGTCTTGTGCAATTTTCCTTTCGAAGCTTGCCTTAGATTATTTTATGAGGCATCATAGTTTCTTGCTAGTACTGATCAGAGATGCCTTCCCTTTTTGGGATTTTGCTCTATCATGTAGTAGCTTCCTCCTTCTGTTATATAGCTTATTTGTGGCCGGGGTCCACCAGACAGGTCTCCTAACTTTGGAGTAGTGAGTCTTGGTTTTATTTGGGATAGCATGTTACATGCATTCCTGTAAGTGTCCATAGAATGCTTTTGTAAAGGATTCTGCATTTTGGGCCATAGTTTCCACTGGCCCGGGGCCTTTGAAAGATTTCACCTCAGTTTTGAGAAGTGTGAAGTTTGCTTTTGAGAAGTTCTTTACCGGGGTTTCCTTGGCTGGGGGTGGGGATGGAATATGGATGTCCAGTGAGAATAATTTATGGTCTGACCTTACCAATGAGGGGTATACCTCTGGTGTGGAACATAGAGACCCCATGTTGGTGATGACCAGGTCCAATATGTTTTCCCCACTTGTGGGAGTGGTGACCAATTGTTCCATAGCATTTGAGTTTATAAATTCTAGGAATCGTTGGGCAAGGGTGTTTGGGCTTGAGTAGTTTTCCCAATCAATGTTTGGGTAGTTGAAGTCACCCAATATAATGGTGTTTGGAGAGACCTTCATATTTTCCAGTGTTCTCAGGAAAGCCAAGTGGGGTTCTTGTGTTTGGGAGGGTGGTCTGTAGTAGGCTACAAACTGAAAGGCAGTTTTGCCCACTGTTAGTTGCACATGATTGGTCTACTATGCTTCATGCAGTGCCACTAACCTGGAGGTGTGGGTATCTTTGATGTGTATGGATACTCCCCCTCCTTTTTTAGTTCGGTCTGAGTTTTGTGGCCGAAAAGCATGGTATGAAGTATAACCCAGTAGTGCTGGGGTGCTTTCGGGAGCCTTGAACCAGGTTTCTGTTACTGCACAGATACCGATATTCTCCATACTGAGGAGAGTCTCAAGTGCGCGCATCTTGAGGTTTAGACTTCTGGCATTGAGCAGCATTACCCTTAGTTTTTTCAATGTGTTGTCTATGGAGGTGGGTTTGTCTTTTGAGCATTGCCTAAAAATGGCACTGGGGAGGCAAGAGCCTTTGCCAGTATTCAAAAATCCAGGGGTGACAGGTGCAAGCCGTCCCTCGCGAAGCAACGTGGCTTGTCGAGCATGTCATCCCAGGCTGACAGACACTGGATCCCCTTTGAATGACACCAACACTTTAGCCAATTGTTAAAATTGATCATTTTGTCATTATATTGTGGCATCATTCTTGGTGAGGGCAAGATGCTACTCAAGGTCAGGGTCATACCGGCCTGGGCTACATGATCAGAGAGCTCCTCTATGCCTCTTTTCATGTAGTCCAGGGAGTCCTGGGTTCAAGACTTGGAGCTGACATTTGTGTCCATTAATGTTAAATGACCAGACTGCATGAATTGTTGGGAGAAACATCATGCAGTGCTGTAGCTCACATGGCATACTGGTTAATTGCTCTGATTATGGTGTACAGGCTCCTGAGACTAGTTAATAACCAGAATGCATAATGTGTTATGAAAAACATCACAGTATTCTACATTTCATATGGCTTAGTGATTAAGCATTTTTACTATGGTGTATGGGGTCTTGGGTTCAAGGGCTGTTTATTTTGTTGCTATACTTTATACTCTATTGCAGAGGGGGAATAAAATGAAAGGAAAAGCATGTGTTTTGACTATTTTAATAGGGGTATGGACATTAGTTTCTGCACCATTATCTGTGTGGGGGGCTGTGTGAACATTGATAACATGACAGGAACTTTGCATTACCTTGTACTTGCACACATTCTGGGGAAAGCATATAATGATGGGGGAACAAATAGGGACAGATTTTAAATATTGCTCTTACATACTTGGGAATCTATTGTCTGTGCTTTACTATAGACACTTACAGTAGTGTCCGTAGACACACACTCTCACTGCTGTTGACTTCCATCCAGGGGGCATGTATATTGTAAGAGCTCTGCTGTCAAACACAGACCCCTGTGCTCATACACAGATTTGTGTCTGTGTAAGAGCTGAGCAGCATGCCTTCTTTAATATTGAAGGTGCACTGCTGCTCTACGCAGAAACAATCCACTCCATGTTGGAATTATGGTATTCCATGGAGCTTCATGGATCTGGGGGATTGAGTTCTGTCAATCATGTGATCCCAAGCAGAGAGGTACTGGATCCCCTGAGAATTACACAAAACATGTACGCCAATGTTGCAGTCAATCATCTGTTGAGAGTACCACAGCATCATTCTGGGTGACAGCAGTATACTGCTCAGGGCTACTGTCACACCTGCCTGGACCACATAATTAGAGAGTTCAACCATGTTTCCTGTCATGTAGTCCAGGGAGGTGCGCCCCATGCTATTCACACCCACATGGATACAGAGTGATACTCATAGTTGTTTTGGGGTGCCATGACTAGCTGTGTCATGTGTTGTATGCTTGCATGTAATAGATATTTGGCTGTTACCTGCTCCATATTCAACTTAGTGAGTGGGATATGTGCATGCCTCAGTAGCCAGTTACCCATGAGCACTGTATTGTGAAAGGTGGTTAACCTTAGGATCTGAGGTTGAGGGGGCACACTGTGTAGGTTAAATATGTGCCCCTTGGCATGTGCCATGTCAGGGTTTCTAAGTGGGTGTTTGTCTTGCTGGTCTGTGCTGTTTGGGTAAATGTCTATTGAGTGCCTCTGTGAAGGTGGGTGTGTGGCTTTTCATTGTATGTCATGGCTGTCAAAGTGGGTGTCATGGCAACCTATGTGTTCCGCATGGTGTGGTGCAGGTGTTGATCTTATCCTCTTGACCTGCTAGTCCAGTCTTTGCTGGAGAGTGCATATGTCCACATTGGGTGCTATACGGGTAACTCCCACAGGTCTGAGTGTTTGGAGTTTGGAGGGGAGGGTTGTCTGTGTAGATGAGGTAGTCATAACAGCGCCTCAGAATGGACAAGTGTAACAGGGTAATGGGAGACAGCACCAAAAACTGCCCTGCAGTCATGCCAGGAGGGGTGGACATAACTAGTAAGTACTGGGGCTACTGCTTTGATGAATGAGTAGTGCTGATGGCTCCCAGCTGTGCCCACTTATTGATACATTAACCTGAAGTGCCAAGCCATAATGCCATTTGAAGTGCAAGACAAGAAGAACTAGCATGATGTAAGGTTGGAATGGAAGGCGGATTTACTGCCACCTGTAATACTATACCTCAGCTGTGCAGTTATGAGCAGCTTGGGCCATGTGAAAGATCAGTAAGCTTTGTAGCATGTGCAGTAACTGCAAAACACTATAGTAGACATAACTAGATAGACAGGAATTCTAATCCCAATACTGGCAAGTCTATGTGTGAGAATCATGTACTGTGTGGGTTATACCATTTTGATTTGTGTACTACCCTGTAATTGTCCCATCACCCTACTTTCCTAGGCCTGCTGATGTCATCCACCTTAGTAGTTACTTGGGATGAGGAGAACTCATGTAAGCTCTGTGGCACATCTGATGACTGCATAACACTGTAGTAGAAATAATTAGACAGGTAGGGGTTCTATTCTCAGTACTGGCAAGTGTGTGCCCCTTTGGCCAAAGATCATATCCTGTTTGGCTGATAGCAGTTTGACTGGTGTACCATCCATGCCTGATTACCACCTCTCAATGCCATTACCTTATATAGTGTGGTAATGACATCTGCCTCACATGCAGCATGTTATACCATTGTGCAGGCCATTCCAGTCCTCTTTACAGATGTCTATGGGATATCCAGATGTTTAGGTCCATAGGTTCATAGGAGTGTACTATGCTAATGACCCTGGAGGCTTTACAAGCTTAGCCAGAGGATTACCCTGTCATTGTACCACCCAGTGCCTCTGTAGAGTAGAGCCACTGCAGTGATCCTTGGGGTGAATTATCTATTTCCCATCCATTCATCAAGATTTCTCTTGAAGAGGGCCAGTGAGGTGCTCTGTTTGACATGTATCAGGCAGCTAGTCCACAGCATAGGCAGTATCTGGGTTATGCACCTGTCCCTCTGGCATGTTCTGTTGATTGTGGTAATGAGGTTGAGGTCTCCGGAGCAATTGGTGCAGAGGGATTGGGATATACTTGGATGTAGCATTTCTAGCAGAGCTTGGCCAGACATGGCTTTGTCGGGCAAGCAGAGATCGCCTCTTAGTAGGTGATATGAGACAGAGAATAGTTAGAGTGCTTTGAGTTTGTCCATGCAGTACAACTGTTTCAGGCCTGGGAACATCTTTGTGAGGTATGTCTGTGGCATCTGCAGTTGTTGCAGGTGTCCATTGAGGTACATGCCAAATGGGGCATTACACCCGATGATTGGCCTAATGTGGGAAGGGTAGGGGGAGACAATGACCATGTACTTGCTGGATGCAAAACCATTAATAATCAGATGTTCCACATAGAAGGACTGTCTGCCCACAGTGGCTGTGTGGTGGTCGAAAGAGAGGTTGCTGACAACCTGTGTTCACAGATCTCTTATAATGCCTTCTGTGTTTAGCGGACTACCATCAATGTGGTGATTAATGGGAATTGAGTTGTGCACAAAGGGGATGCTGACACATATTTGGCCATTGAGCTTCAGGCCATGCTTCTGACAGCATACACTGGTCTCAGCAAGGCCATCCTGCTGGATGTTAACACCACTTGGGTAGTTAATAATAGCTCCCAACATGCAGTCATCTGCAAACTTTGTCAATCAGAGTAGCCTCGTGATGAACTGCACTTCAGAGATGTAGATACCAAACAGGGGAGGGCCCGGGACCGAACACTGTGGGACCCCACTCATGACTGCTCATCAGTCTGACTTGGAGTCAGCTACTTTCACACAGTGTGTCTATGTGTGAGCCAGTTTGCAACCCACCTAGTGATATAGGGGTTGAACTTACCTTAGTGGGTATTCTATGACTCCAGAGTGGGGAATGGTATCAAAGGTTCATAGGTTCATAGGTTGGTACTTGGCTATCAGCCCTAGGGCCTATACAAGCCTAGCCATAACAATTCCCTGGCTATTTCTTCCCACACTATTTACTTCCCTGGACCCCTGTCTAATGTGATCCCCGGGGTGAATTTCCTTTCTCCCATCCAATCGTCAAGGTTCCTTTTGAAGAGGACCAAAGAAGCACTCTGCTTGACATGTATGGGCAATCTATTCCAGAGTCTGGGGAGTCTCTGGGTCAGGAACCTATCCCTCCAGCATGTTTTGTTTATTGTGATGACAAGGTTTAGATCCCTGGAGTGTGTGGCTCTAAGGGATTGGGATTTCTTTAAGTGTAGCATGTCCAACAGCTCTGGGTTTGACATGGCCTTGTATGTTAAGCAAAGATTGCCTCTTAGTAGACGATATGCGACAGAGTATAGCTGGAGTTTTTTATGGCAGTCAGTGTAGGGCATCTGCTTTAGGCCTGTGATTATTTTAGTGAGGTATTTCTGTGGCCTTTCCAGTTGTTGCAGATGTCTTGAGAGGTACATACCAAATGGGGCATTGTATTCTATAATGGGTCTAATGAGGGATGAGTACAGTGGGACAATGACCTCCTTTTTACTGGATGAAAAGCCCTTAGTGATGAGGTGTGCCACATAAAAGGATTTCCTGACTGTTGTGGCGATGTGGTTATCGAAGGTGAGACCACTGTCCACCTGTGTCCCTAAGTCTCTTATCAAACTTTCGGTGTTTAGTGTACTGCCACCTATATGGTAATTCACGGATACATGTTTTTTCCCAAAGGGGATAACTATACATTTCTTGGCATTGAGCTTGAGCCCATGGCTCTGGCACCAAGCATCTGTTTCTGTAAGGCCCTTTTGTAGAGTATCCACATCATTTGGGGATTCAATAATGGCTCCCAGTTTGCAGTCATCTGCAAACTTTGTTATCCAGAGTCCCTTAGTGTTGGCCTGTACTTCAGAGAAGTAGATGCCAAACAAGACCAGTCCCAGGACTGAACCCTGAGGTACTCCACTTGTCACTTGTCTGGAGCTGGATTTGGAGTCAGCTACTTTTACAGTGTGGGTTCTGTCAGTAAGCCAGTTAGCAACCCATTGGGTGATGTAGGGATTAATGCCCAGCTTAGTAAGTTTATCTATGATTCCAGAGTGGGGGATGGTTTCAAAGGCCTTGGCAAGGTCTAGATAGGCTGTGTGGACCACCTTACACTTGCCCATGGCTCTGGATACTGATTCAAAGAAGTCAATCAAGTTCAGGAGACAAGATCGGCCCTTCATGAACCCAAACTGGGTGGGTTCCAGTGTTTGAAGGTTGCCAATGTCTTTGTTTATAAGTTCCATGATAATACGCTCCATGGCCTTGCAGATAAGGCTTGTCAGACTGATGGGATTGTAGTTTCCGGGATCCAAGGTGGATCCACCCTTGTGGAGTGGGATAACTGTAGCTGTGCTCCTCTCGGTGGCACGAAACCTGAGGTGAGGCTATGATTAAACATGAAACTTAAGTGAGGTGCCAGTTCATATTGTAGTTCATGTAGTACACAGCCCGGGATGTCATCTGGTCCCATGGATGCTGTATTCCTAGCTTTGGAGAGTGCATTTTTTACCTGTGTGGCCGTTATTACCGAAATTTGGCAATCTTCCAGTATTGAGATGGGCCATTTAGGGGGTGAGAGGGGGGTGAAGTTGGCACTGAATCGATCTGCCAGGATATTGGCAATATCCTTGGGATCAGTATATTTAATGCCATTCTGTTTTAGCTCAGAGCAGATCTGAGCATTGCCATTTAGATTCTTGACATAGTTATAGAATGCCTTGTTGTTGTCTTTGGAATCTTTGGCAATTTTATTTTTGTAAATGGCTTTGGAGGATTTTATGAGGGATCTCAGTTTCTTACTGAGGCTGGTAAGGAAGTTTTTTGCATCCTGGGATTTTCCTCTTTTCTGCAACAGTTTCTTCCTTTTGTTGTAAAGTTTGTTTATGACAGGGGACCACCAGATTGGCTTCTTTTTTTGGATGAGAGCATCTTGGTTCTATTTGGGATGGCACGATTTATGCATGAGTGGATGTACTCATACAGTGCCTTAGTGTAGGATTCAGCAGTTGAACTTTCAGCTCCCATCTGCATGGGTGTCATGAAGTTTGTCACTTCTGACTTGAGTAGCATGAAGTTGGCTTTGGAGAAGTTTTTTATGGAGATTTCCTTACTGGGGGGTGGGGGTGGGATGTGGATGTTAAGGGTGATTAGCTTATGATCAGACGTGACTAACAAGGGTGTGACCATAGGTGTGGAGCATCGATTTCCCATGTTGGTAATGACCAGGTCTAGGATATTGGAGCCCCTGGTGGGACTATGGATTAGTTGATCCAGGGTGTTGGAATTTATGAATTCCAAGAACCATTGGGCAAAGGTGTTGGTACATGAGTAGCTTTCCCAGTTAATGGCAGGGTAGTTAAAATCACCCAGTATTAGGGTGTTTGGTTCTATCTTAATATTTAGCAGTATGTTTAGAAAGGTGTAGTGAGAATCTTGGGGTATGGTGGGGGATCTGTAGCAAGCTACAATTTGGATTGCAGTCTTACCTAGTGTTAGTTCCACCTGGAGAATTTCAGATACATTGTGTTGGGCAACTAGCCTGGTGGTCTGATTATCCTTGATGAATATTGACACCCTCCACCTTTAGTGTTTTGGTCCTGCTTCGGGCAGATCAAGATAGGCTGTATGATCACCTTGACATCAACCACAGCTCTGGTGACTAACTCAAAGAAGTTGACCAGGTTGAGCAGGCATGATCTACCCTCCACAAAACAAAACTGTGTGGGATCCAGACTTTAGAGATCCCTTTTATCCTTGTTTAGTAGGTCCATGATGATGTGTTCCATAGCTGTGCATATCAGACTCATCAGGCTAATGGAGTGATAGTTCCCAGGGTTTGTAATCGCTCCTACTTTGTGGAGAGCGATGATTGTAGCAGTGCACCATTTGGTAGGAACAAAGCCTGAGGTGAGGCTGTGATTGCACAGGGCACACAGGTGTGGTGCCAGGTTACTCTGTAGTTCATGTACAACACAACCAGGGATAGTCTCAGGTCCCATAGAAGATGTATTCCTAGCCTTGGACAGTGCTATTTTAACCTATGCAGCAGTAATACTGGGTGTCTGGCAATGTACTGGTATTGCAATTGGTCTTTTGAGGGGGTGAGGGGGTCAGCTTGGCACTGATTCTGTCGGACAGTATATTGGTAATATCTGTTGACTCGGTATAGGAGGTACCATTGTGCAGTACCTCAAAGCACATCTGGGTATTGGAGTGGAGATTATCCACATAACTATTGAGGGCCTTGTGTTTGTCTTTCCTATCCACTGCAATTATGGTGTTATAGCTAGCTTTATAGGATTTGATGAGTGATCTCAAACTTTTGTTGGGGCTGATAAGAGAGTTATTCCAGTCTTGGGACTTCACCTTTTTCTGCATCAGTTTATTTGTTCCGTTGTTCAGTTTGTGTATTGCATGGGACCACCACATTGGCTTCCTGTTTTGAAGGACAATGTCTTGGTTCTATTGGTCATGGCGAGATCTGGTGGTCATGCAACTATTTTTCATTTGCATGGGTGCCATGAACTTAGCCACCTCTGTTTTAAGGAGCCCAAGGTTAGCTTTGGAGGTGTTTGTCATGGTGGTTACCTTTGCGGGGGGTGGGGGGGGTGGGAGGGATGTGGATTCCCAAGTTGATCAGTATTTTGATGTGTGGACCCAACAAGGTCATGTATGTCACCACGTACATCAAGAAGAGTTGCATCCACCACTCTGAGTATTTGTGTGTTGTGGCATTCACTAAGTGCCTGTGCATCCATGCATCCATGACAGCCTAGAACATGCATCTGATGACTCCTTCTGTGGCACTTGCAACAGTGGCCTGACGAGCAGCATTCCACCTACAAGCATCCCCATCCATCCGCCTGTGTGGGACCTTGCCTGCACTCTGGCTATGGGCAGCATCTACATTCACACCTGCCATAGTCACCACACTAGCCTGTTCAATTCCACCACCTGCCAACTGTCCATCATCTATGGCCACTGGTGATGGGGTATGTGTGGACAATGTCACTGTGTGCAGTGATGGTGTGCACAAGAGTGGGATGCCAACTAATGGCACAGATTCAGCCCCTGACAACCCCACCTGTACCTCAGTATTCCTATCATCATTGGCAGAGTCAGCAGAGATATTGACATTGTTTCAAAGGGGGGACCCAGACCCCATCACCACCTGTGAAAGGAAGACAACATATTTACATTAATACATGCACTTTGATGTTGGCTGGTACACACACACACACACACACACACACACACACACACACACACACACACACACACACACACACACACACACACACACACACACTTACAGGGGAAATGGCACAAATCTGTTACACAGACCACACATTATCCATATGGTGACACGCATGACACATGGCTGTCAACATCATGCATTGCAGCCAGTTATACCACATGCAACTGGCAATACAGAGCTCTGGGATACATGATTAGTGGTAGTGTGTGATGGCCATTCCTCAGCACAGACTGCAGCCATGTACACATCATTGCTGTCCACCAGTATAGCACAGTGACAAGTACTACACAACATACCTCACAACTGTACATATCCTCACAGGATGTGCAGTGGTCTGGCTCATATGTCTGCTCTATTTCTCATTACCCCTCCTGTGTTTCTCTGTGACATACATGGAATGATCTGAGGAGTGACATCACTGATTAATGACATGCATGTGAGTGTCAGATCTGCAAACAAGCAGTGACTGTATAGTCACACAATCCCTGTTACACCACCAGCCTTGTAAGCTTACAGTGGATATGATAAGTTTACACAACCCTGTTAACCTGCCATGTTCTTGGAATATGGAGGATGAGACCACAATAATGCATTCAAATATGTCACCCACCTTCCATGTGACATATGACCTGTGCAATCCAATCGATAAACAAACACGCATTATACGTGTAACATATGATGACTGCAATATGTACAATATGTTGATTGCATATGTGTGCACACTCTTAAAATGATAAGTTGTTGAAGCATCTTGTAAGTGGCTTACACATTCACTCTTCTTGTGAAGGTATCTGTTAGCATGTCACATCCTGACTTGGCATTATATGGCCACTCTTCCATGCAAAGGTCACCAAACTCTGTCAGAATGCAAGGGCAGCTCATGTGCACAGCCCTCATCAGGTCACACTGGGGTTTTCTATCTGTTGTAGTTCTAGACTCTGGCTGGGCCACTCTATAACCATATCTGTGTTCAGGTGGAGTCATTCTTAGGTAGCCTTGGATGTATGCCGCAGTTCTTTGTCATTTTGAAGGCTGACACACCTCCTCATCCTCAGCATTCTTGCAGATGTCCGATGGATTTTGGGCAGATGTGGGTGTTATTAGGAAATGTTCCACATTCCCACCACCATGACTACAGGCCCTGTTCTGTCCATACCTCCCAACCATACCAAATTACCCAGTAAAATATGAGTTTTGGGGTCCAAATAATGGGGTACCACGATTCCCGAGTGGCACCCCTTAAATTCCGAGTTTCCCAGCACTTGTCATTTAATTTCCGTGTTTTCCAGCACTTGGATTTTAAAATTCCTGGCTTTATGAACTGACGCCAATCGCATACGCGATGACATCAGCTCTGTGAAACAGCCTGTGAAACTGAGCTGAAGCTAATGCATGCATGCATTTCTGGATGGAATGCTTCTTAAATCCTTAGCGGGAACACAGCAGCCGTTTGAAAAAGGAACAGAACAGCAACAGTTTAAAACTGCAAGCAAGGCATGCGGAATCGCTGGGAAACTGCGAGCGAGCCTGGATGACTGCAATGGGAGTAACAGCCATTAGATCTATGCTGCACAGACTAGAACTGCCGCTGACTGGATATCTCTATGCTGCCTGCTGTACAGAGAAAGAGCTGCTGCCAACTGGAAAGGTAGGAAGTGGTGTGCATGTGTTTGTGTGTGTGTCTGAGAGGGAAAGAAGGAGTAAAATGAGTTATATTATAATAATAATTATAAACTTGATCCATAATCGGTGGCAACACTGAATGAATGACTAGTGCAGTGCATCATAGAGAATTCTAAACACTTTTCAGATTAGAAGAAAACGGGATTTTGCCATCCACATTTCTTAAAAAAATAAACAATATGCAATGCAAGGTTGGATAATCCCTCTCCTTGTTTGACGACATGTATATGTGTGCAGACTTCTGTTCTTCTGGTCACTAGCTGTTCCGCTGTTAAACTATTAGCTGACTGTGGGAATGGAAGCAAAGAGATGAAGTTTAGAAGTGTTATGTAATTTGATGTGGCAAGCTATGACTGGAATTGGGAAAGAAGAGAACAGCTGGTATGATGCAGAAGTAAAGTGTCTCATTATGACTAAACTGTAAAATGTTTTGCAATTTATTAGCTTTACTCACAGAACTACTGTTTACTATTTCAACAAAAATACTTGGAGCTGCCAGAGTTTGCAAAAAAGAAAACGTGACAATTTATGAAAAACTGATATTTACATTGCAGTGGTTCTCTGATTTGTACAGTGTAACTCAGATTATTTTGTGCTGTAGAAGTTGAGCAAATAAATATATTGCACAGCACAGGTGTCAACAACAATGGGTTTTCTTTTCCAAGTCTGCATCACTGATGACTGTTTAGCTAATTATTACAACCTGTATAGTTATCCAGTTGACAGGTAAGTTAGCACTGGAAATATAATTAGGACCAAGAAATAGTGCCAATCCCAAAAATCACATTCTAAAGCTGGTATCCTAAATCTGTAACTCACTGACCAAACAGGGAGCTCTTAAGATACACGGTGTTTCTGAATATTTGATTAAGGCTTTGTATATTATAGAACCTTGCTACAACTTTAAATTTCAAGTAACCTTGCAATGTGTTCAATGCTTGATTTCTTTCACTCTCTCCACTGTTGGCCTATAGCTTTATATAGATGGTAAGAAGAGAAATCAATTGCAACACTTGCAAGTTTCACAATTACTATTCAAATTTGACCTTTACTTTATTAGACTACTATCCTAGCAAGGGCAATGTAGTCACTTGCATTTTTCTCAAAACTTCTGTAAATGTAAATTATAATTTCCTTCATAGGTTCATATGTGTTTACTAGGCTAACAACCACAAGGGCCTTTTTAAGCCTAGCCATGCATTCCAAATCTCTGATAAGTTCTGATCCCCTTGATAAGTCTAAGCATGGTTTTGAAGATGAACCATTTACAGGTTACCTGTGTCCATTAGAGACATAGGTGCCAAACCAGGAATGAATTTCTGGTTTCCCGTGCAATTGTTCAAGTTGCACTTGAATTGTGTTAGGGAGGATATTTCTGTGTATGCAAGGGGCCTTTGATTTGAATTTTGAAAACAGCCCAAAGGTAATCTTTATCCACCACTGGCCAGATGCATTTTTTTGGATGTGGCATGGGTTTCAATGCTGTTTCCATGAATGCGAGTTTCAAGGGCAGAGAATGTTTTAATGCTAAGTCTGTTTTCATTGTGATTTGTTGTGAGATAGTATTGCTTTGTTTAGCAGATGTTTGTGCATTATGCTATAAAATGTAAAAATAAAATCAAAATCATTGTAGAAGTAAAGCAATATGCACATTAGTGTTTATGGTAAATGGGGCAAAATAGCCAGGTAATGGGACATTGGAATGGCTGCAGGTGGACTCTGGTGCCATATTTTGGTTGTCTATTCAGTTTTGTTTGAAAGTTGGTATCCCACAATTCCATTGGAGTGGGTGGGGTTGCATAATTATGAATGCAAATTTTATGTTAATCAGCGTACAGATTTGTACCTATTTTTCATGGGCCTTGTCCAGATTTTTGATGTTTCCAGGTTGAGAGGTATGGTTCTGTCTGTGGAACAGCAGCCCCACAGCAGGCCACTGCCACCAATGTGATTCATCATGGGATGTTGGTGTTTAGGGTATGAGAGGCATTGCTTGTGCACCACACATACCTGTTGGTATTGTGGCTGTGAGGTCGATCCCTAGTCTCATTACACCATAACACATTTTCCCACCTGCCTTTGGGAGACATGATGTGCTGCATTGCAATTTGTATCCATCTCTGGCTGTTTTGAGTGTGTGGGAATGCTTCCATCTTCTGACCCTACCTCACGGGCCAGATGCATGCATAATATGGGAGGGTGTTCCCACAGGTAGTACAGAAGAACAGTACTAGCAAGGGGTTCCTGCAACTCTCTCAGTGTTGCTGTATGTCCCCTGGCAACCTCCCTGACCAGGTCTTGACATGTGTTGTCATCACATTTGGAGGGACATCAGGTTCTTGTCAACAGCACTATTGTCCCATATTCACTCCACCTTTTGACAGCTGTCTCCACTGTGATCCATGGTGTATGCACTGCTGTGGTAATGTGTTGTACCCTACTCTTAACTGATAGCTTTCAAATATGAGATCATTTTGCTGCTTTGTACACTGTTTGCAAGCCATGGCTGTTGCAGTTGCAGACAACTGAGCATATATTATGGTTATCCCATTTGGACAGGAGACTGTTATTTGGTGTTACTTATAATGCCTTTACTTGATGGCTGGTGTGTACCCAAGCAGACTGCATGCTGTCAGTAAATCACAAGCTGCTGCAATGACATATTATTTGAAGGGTGTGCACACATATGCATCCAGCGTATTGTGAGGTTTGTATACTCCATATTTGGTGGCCAACAGATTGATTGTTTGTACAGGGAATTGTTCATGTCATAGGTCACATTACAGTTCAGAAAGGATGAGTGCTGACATAGTGTGGTCTCATTTTGTATAGATAGTACAAACACTTGGCATCTTAACTGGGGTGTGTACACTGTTTATATCCACTATATGACAGTAAGGTTTCACACATGTCCCTACTTTAGGCTGTTTGTCCAACCATTGTGTTGCTCTATGTCTAGAAGACTTGGATTGACAGGCCAGTGTGTTATGCTACAGGGATGATACATTCTCATCAGACAGGTCCCTGTGGTGACTACTGTGTTGCATTGCAGTTGACCCCAGTACAGGTGAAAATGCACATAAAGCAATATGGCTATGAATGACAGTTGTGTGCATGGTACCCTGCATGCCCTTCACATGCCTGGGGTATTGGAAAACCATAACAGTACAATTGCATACTCACCAGCTGCAGGCTGCCATCCCACATGCAGACAGGAGGGACCTAGGTAGGTGTGTGAGGGGAGTATG